>NC_007088.5:8007129-8059629 GCF_000004695.1 Dictyostelium discoideum AX4 | reverse complement strand
ACAACCAATAAAAATAACCAATACAAATACAAATACAAATAATAATGAATTACCAATGTTTTTGGTTGATTGTTTTTTTAAACAATGGACTATTGTACTTTCACCATATCATTTATCGATTATTGATAGTTTTATTTCAAATTTTAATAAACCAATTCAAAAGTCGACAACTACGACAACAACAACAACAACAACAACAAATTCAATACCAAACATTAAAACAAAAAGACAATCTATATCAAAAAATAGTTCAAATCAATTATTTAATTTAAATTTAAAATGGCAATCAATTAAAATATATATACATAAGGATAGAAAGGAGAATTATTATAATGAGTTCATACCAATGATGGTTATAGATAAATTAAATCCACCACAACCTCCAAAAAGAGATTATTTAGCACTTAAACTATTTGATATTAATTATAGTTTAAAACAACAAAATCAAATAAAGAAAATGAATTTAACAATTTCAAAACTACTAATAACAAATTATAATGTTAATAGTACTTGTGGTGAATTAATAAATTTAGAAATTATAAAAATGCCAATTTCATCAAATTCACCAAATTCATCTTCATCATCAATTGTATCAAATTTATCTTCAAATTCTTTAAATAAATTAGTTAATTCTAATACTAATAATAATAGTAATCAATCTTATTCACCACCATTACAAATTCAACAACAACAACAACAACAACAACAACAACAACAACAACAACAACAACAACAACAACAACAACAACAACAACAACAACAACAACAACAACAACAACAACAACAACAGATTAATGAATTTAATTGTAATATAATTTTTGAAGAATCAAATATGATATTAGATATTCAAATTAAAGATGAACTAAATTTAATTATGGATCCATTTTTATTATTATTTTTTAATTCTTTTACTAGTGAAATGAAAAAGGTTGAAAAAGAAATAAAAGAAGAGAAAAGGTTACATAAACTTTATTTAAATAGAATTGAAAAACAAAATATAATTAAAAATAATATTCTAAAGAAACAAAAAGATCAACAATTAAGATTACAGAGAAAAGAATTACAAAAACAAAAACAATTACAACATCAAAGACAACATCAATCAAGTGATTATTATTATCCACATGAAGTTGATTATTATGATTCTGATGAAGATGGTGATGAATATTATTATCATGAAGGTGATTCTTTTAAAAATAATCAAATTAATAATAATAATAATAATATTAATAATGAAAATAATAAAGAAAATCTTACCCAATCAAATAATAATAATAATAATAATAATAATAATAATAATAATAATAATAATAATAATAATAATAATAATAATAATAATAATAATAATAATAATAATAATAATAATAATAATAATAATAATAATAATAATAATAATAATAATAATAATAATAATAATAATAATGATAATAATGATGAAGAACAAGATGAAATTGAATCATCATCAATTCAATTTTCATTACAAAGTTCAGTGATTAGGTTTAAAGTTAAATTTCCTTCATTTGAATTTATACCAAATTCTTTGGTTATTGATTTAAAAGATCAAAAGAAATTTAAATCAACATTTTTTGAAATTCAAAAGAATTTGAAATTATTAACCAATCAATTGGAAATTAGCTTCACTCAATGTAAAATAAACTCAAATATAATTAAGGATATACCAGATGTAAAATGGTTTATTGATTTTGAAAATTTATCATTACTTTTAAAGGATATCAATACAAATACAAGTGGTAATAATTATAATAATAATAATAATAATAATAATAATAATAATAATAATAATAATAATAATAATAATAATAATAGTAATAATAATAATAATATCAATAGTATTATAAACATTATAACTAAAAATGATTCAGACTCTTTTAATCCAGTTCCAATTGAAATTACTGTAAGAGGATTATTAAATAATAAAAATACAGGTAATGATAGTAATAAAGATGTTGATGATCATCAAGATAATGGTATAGAAAAAGATGTAGAACAGGGTCAAGAAGATAAAGAAGATATAGATAATATAGATTATAGTGGTGGTGGTAGTGGTGCTAATATTATCACCAATGACGATAGTTATGATGATATAGATGACGATAGTGACATATTTGAAATGACCAATGACGATATCGATATGTATGATATTGAAGGTGAAGATAATGTTAAAATACCTCAAAATATTCCTCAACCACAATTACCATCACCTCCAACACCAACACCAATACCACCACAACAACAACAGCAACAACCACAACCACCATCACAACAGCAGCAACAACAACAAAAGCAACATCAACAAGGTAATACAAGTCCAAACTTTTCACATTTTAATCCATTTTCAAAATCATCAGAAAAACATAAAGGTCCATTTTCAACATTTGTGTCAACTAGTGAGGGTGTTTTTGATAGTTGGCCAGACGAAGCTGAACAAGAGGAAATAAATATTTTTAGACATTCCTCAATTGAATCATCAAGATATGCAATTTATTTAATTATACCATTCCTTCAATTAAAATTAACAAAATCACAATATCAATCATTAATTCAATTATCACAATCCTATAGTAAATTAATTGATTATACTACAATACCAAAATCTTCAGTGTCATCATTCATTAATAATAATAATAATAATAATAATAATAATAATAATAATAATAATAGCAATAATTCAACAAGTTCAACACCAATGTATACCCCTAATACTTCATTACCAACTACACCAAGTTCTAAAAATAGTAATAGTAATTTATATAATCCAACTGATATGCCTCACATATTACCAAGATCTAAAAATGGTTCACCACAAGTTAAAAGTTTTAATAATAATAATAACAACAATAATAATAATGATTATAATAATTATTCAACAGCGACACCAAGTAGTGTAGTTTCACCAATTGAAGAGGTTAGTTTATTTTCATTGATGGTTGTAATAAATTCTGGTTCTTTTATAATTCAAGAAGATGCTCCAAAATCTTCATTTAGTAATAGTAGAAATAATAGTAGTAATAATATAAAGGGTCAACAATACCAACCACCACCACCACCACCACCACAACAACAACCATGGTATCAATATGAATTAAGTTTTGAAAAGTTTGAAATTTTTAATGTTTCTCAATATTATGGAAGGGATATTAGTTTTGTTAGTTCAATGGTTAGTAAAGTTAAATTGACAGAATTAAATTTAACTTCAAAAGATAATAAACCATTACCAATAATCTTTAAAACAATTTCCCAAGAAAGAAATTCAACCGATCAAATGATATCAGTAACAATTTCATTCAATAGAGATACCACTGGTTTTTTAGATGATAATATTCATGGTAATATTTATTCTTTTGTTTTTAAAGGTGTAACAATTTATCATAAATTAAATACACAATGGTATTCAAGAATTTCAAACTTTTTTAATGATTCAACTAATAATAATAATAATAATAATAATAATAATAATAATAATAATAATAATAATAATAATAATAATACAACATCTAATGAAAATCCAAAGGATAAAGAAGAAGAAAAAGAACAAGAAGAAGAAATTGAAGAAGAAAAAAGAAGAAAAGAAGAAGAAATTAAAAAAGAATTATTAAAAAATAGAGAAGAAGAAGAAGTAAATAATACACAATCAAGATATTTTATTAATTTCGTTGATACTTCAATTTCATATACACCATCAGATAATTTATCATCAGCAGCAGTTTTATTCTTTTCAGATGTTAAGTTGAAAATACCAACAAGTGGATTCTTTTCATGTATAGGTCAAAATAGTTATATTTATGTAATGGATGATATTCAATTTTTAAATTTAAATAAACCAAATTCGAAATCTTCCTCTTCAAACTCAATTTTAAATTATTGGAAATATTTAGGTTATGTACCAGTTGTACATTTAGATTATATAGAATTTGATATTACTAATAGTAGTGATAATGATCATTATCCATCATTAAAGGTATATTTAAATCTATTAATTATTTTTTATTTTTTAATTTTTAATATATTTATTAACCCCATATCTTTTTATATATTTATATAGATCGATTATAATCATAATTTATTATCAATTAATGCATGTTCAGATTCATTTTATATTTTAAATCAATTAATTAATAATTTCTTGGGATTTGATTTACCAATTGCAGAAGTTGCTGATTTAATAATTACTCAAGGTATTGGTTCAGAATTAAATTTAAAAGAGAGTATTGATATTTTAATTAATGAAGATACATTTAGACAAACAGCAGAACAACTTCAAAAACAACAGCAGCAGCAACAACAACAGTCATATTCTAGTAATAATATAAATTTATCATCATCCCCATCTGGAGGTCCCACTATCAATAGTAGTAATAATAATAATAATAATAATTCAAATTTATCATCATCTCCATTAGTACCAGGTGCAATTAATTTCGAATTTGAAGAAGTATTAAGAGGTGATGGAAATAATGATTTTAGTGATGATGATGGTAGTTCATCAGTTTATGAATATTATTCACCATTGGATATGATGTCTTCAAATAGTAAATTATCAGAGACTGAATCAAATTGTTCAGAGAATCAAATGATTAATGAAATTCATGATACCATTTCATCACATACTGGTTCATTTAGTAATTTACCAATAATGGGTAGCATTATGATTGAAGATTATGATCATGATAAATTAGAAACATATCCACCATCATCAACTACTCAAATGTATCCTCATAGAGATTTTTATAATGATATTGATCCACCTTCAATTCAATTACAACAACAACCAACACAATCATCATCATATCAGCCACAGCAACACCAACAACAACAACAACAACAACAACAACAACAACAACAATTTAATTCAGTTAATGATGGATCAGTAACTTGGATTGATTCAACAAATCAAAATAAATCAATTGAACCTGTTGAAAATTATATATCAAATCCAGATGAAGACCCATCAGAAGATTGTCCATTACCATCACATTATCCAAAATCTGCAAGTAAAATGTCATTTAGGAAGATGAATTTGTCTATAAAAATTTTCAAAGGTTTAGATTGGGAAAGAGAATCAACAATCATTGAACCATCTTCACCTTCTTCACTCGCTGGTGGAAAAGAGAAACAACAATCTCAACAACAACAACAACCTCAACATAAATCTGGTAGAGATCAAAATTGTTTTGTTGAATTTATTTTATCAAATGTAAATATTAGAATTGATAGATTCGATGATAATGAATTGTATGCTAAAAGAATGTCATTACATATTTCTGATGTTACAATAATGGATCATATACCAACTTCACTTTGGAATAAATTCTTATGTTCCGATACAAATGTTACCAGATATCAACAGTCACCAATGATAAAGATTCTATTTGAAACTGTTAGACCAGATTTAGCCAGACCATTACTTCAAGAGAATAGATTAAAAGTTTT
The DNA here is from genome assembly GCF_000004695.1 of Dictyostelium discoideum AX4. Lineage (NCBI taxonomy): Eukaryota > Evosea > Eumycetozoa > Dictyosteliales > Dictyosteliaceae > Dictyostelium > Dictyostelium discoideum. The sequence continues at coordinate 8,054,178 of NC_007088.5, read as the reverse complement.
AATTTTACCAATTAGATTTAATATTGATCAAGATACTGTCTCTTTTATGGTTAATTATTTCTCATATAAACCACCTTCATCACCATCACCAATTCAACCATCAATAGTTATTGAATCACCTAGATCTACAAATAATAATAATAATAATAATACTTCAGTATCTCCTCAAAATGTTTCACCAAAAATTAATAATATAACAACTACAACTACAACAACATCGATAACTACCAATACTACTACAACAGTAACATCATCAATTTCACCAAATAGTTCAATTATTTCACCATTATCTACAAGTCAAACTTTTACACCAGGTGTTTCATCTTCATCACTTTTGAATTCATCAGGTGGAAATTCAATATCATCTGTAACATCATCATCATCATCATCAATAAATACAACTAGTTCAAATGTAACACCAATTCCAATTAAAAAGAATTCATCATCATCATCATCATCATCACAAACTATAAGTAGATCAATACCAGAGGATAAAGCACAAACTACAGATAAAGAATCACAAGAGATTACCTACTTTCAATCGGTTGAAATTTTACCAATTAGATTAAAGGTTGATTATAAACCTAAAAAAGTTGATTATCATAGTCTCACTACTGGTAACTATGCTGAACTTTTAAATCTTTTACCATTGGAGGGAGCCATTTTTAATCTCTCTAAATTAAAACTTAATGGTGTTGGTGGTTGGAGTGCCTTGTTTAATCAAATCGCAAAAATTTGGGTTCCACACATTATTCAAACTCAACTATTAGGTTATGTATCTGGTGTTAGGGGTTTAAATTCATTGGTTCATATCGGTGAAGGTTTAGCAAATTTAATAATACTTCCTTATGAACAATATAAAAAAGATGGTAATATATTAAAAGGTATAAAACGTGGTACAACAACATTTTTAAAAAATTTAACTGTTGAAACTTTATCAATGGGTGCAAAAGTTGCTGTTGGTACTCAAGGTTTATTAGAAACTGCTGATAATGTATTATCTTCACCAAAACAACAACATAGTCAACATCATAGTCAACATCAACATTCTCAATATCATCACCAATCATCATCATCATCATCATCAACTCAAAAACATCATTCATCATCATCACATGGTAGATTTAAAAATCATCAATCAATTCTTCATTCATTTAATTCACCAACACAACAATTGTCACCAGCTTCAATTCAATCATTAAATCATCATTTACAAAATCATCATGGAATTAGTAAATTTTCAGATCAACCAAATGATACAAAAGAAGGTATTCAACATGCATACGAAAGTGTATCTAGAGAATTAAAATCTGCCGCCCACACTATCATTGCTATACCAATGAAAGAATATCATCAAAAAGGAACAAAAGGTTATGTGAAATCAATAGTTCAAGCGGTTCCAATTGCTATTATTCGTCCAATGATTGGTATAACTGAAGGAGTTTCAAAAACCTTACTTGGTGTTAGAAATCAAATTGATCCAAATAAAAAATTAGAAATGGATAATAAATATAAATAATAATAATAATAATAACAATAGTTAAAAATACTTTTATATATATATTTAGAAAAAGAAAATAAATAAATTATTTTTATTTTATTGATTTTTTAAAATATTTATATTGTATATTAAATATCTTTACGTTTTAAAGTTAATATACAATTTTTATTTTTTTATTTTATCAGTCCTGCAATTTCCAAATGAAACAATTGATAGACAATTGCCAATTAACCCATTACTGCCATCAGGTATTAAACTCCCTTTTTTCCCTGCACTGCTGAAAATTTTCACTACAGTTGGGAAAAAAAAAATCTGCTTATTTTCACAGACCAATAATTAAAAAATAAATTATATTTTGATTAGAAAAAGGTAAATTATGTAATGTATAATTTTATTTTTATAGATAAAAGTGCACAAAAAAAAAAAAAAAAAAAAAAAAAAAAAAAATCGAATCAAACCAAATAAATAATGTCAAAAAAATTAAAATCTTTCGAAAGATTTGAACATATTTTATTATTACTCGTTTTTTAAAATGTTTTATTGTTTATTTGTTTATTTATAATAATTTAATGAAATCAAATGTTTGAACATCGTTAGTATTGGTTACAGATTTGAAAGTGATAACGATATTACCAGATTCAAATGACCATGACCAATGAGCGTTCAAGTTAGCATCATGTTTAATGACGATTGTATGATTTGTAGTTGCTTCTTGAACTGCTTCTAAGATCATTTCATCAGCACAACGTTTGGCGAGATTAGCAGCTACCTTTTCGACGATACCAGCAAAGATATGACCAAAACTATTCTTTAAATCATCTGCAACTTTTGGATAAACAGTTTCTAATGATGATTCATCAATTGACCAATCTGATGATGATTTTAATGCTTTTTTAACTGCTGATAAATTATCTTTCATTTTTTGTTCGTTTGTTTTAATATTTAAACGAGTCATTAAAGTATAAACACCTTGAGTTGGAATGATTGTTTCTAATTTGAATGTGTTAACATCATTTGTGTTACAAATCTTTGGACGGAATAAAATTCTACAATCACCATTCTCAAATTGATATTTCCAATAGGATTCCAACTTTTCGTCAGCACAAACAAAAACAAATTTCTTATTTGGAACAGCTGCTAAAAATGCTTCTTTAATTAATGGATCTGCACCGACTTTTACCATATTCTTTGCAAGATTACCAACTACATCTTTGTAAAAGATACTTCCACAACTATTAGTAACCCATGAATCGTTACATTTAGTAATAATATCTTCAAAATCAAATTCAATTGAAAATGGTTCACCCAATGATTTTTCGATTGATGCTAAATTAGTTTTTAAAGATTCTTCATTATCTTTTAATGATTTTCTAAAAATAAAATAAATTTATTTATTAATAAATTTTTATTAATTTTTATATGAAATATTATTATTATTTTTATTTTTATTATTTATTTTTACCTTGAGGTTAAGGCGAGAGGCATTTTAAGAGTTTTTTTTTTATTATTATTAAAATATTATTTATTAGTTTGTTTTGTTTTGAATTATTTGATAATTAAAAAAAAAAAAATTTCCATTTTATACTTATAAAAATAGAAAAAAAATAGATTAAAAATCCAGAAATATTTAAAAATATTAAATAACAAATAAAATAATTAATTTTAAGAATGTAATTGGAATGATTTTTTTTTATAAAAAATATCTGGATTTTGGTTTTTATATTATTTTTTTTTTATTTTTTATTTTTTTTTGTTTTTTTTTTTTTATTTTTTATTTTTTTTTGGATAGGGGTATCGTTAAAAAAAAAAAAAAAGAAAAATATAATGATATCTTTTAATTCTTTATAATACTTGATGTAATGAATAAATAGTGTTTGAATTATCTTAATTTCAAAAAGAAAAAAAAAAAAAAAAAAAAAAAGATAATCTACTTAATATTTTATCAATACTTTTTTTAGTTTTTTATCTATTATACACTCTTTTTTAAAATATAATAATAAGATATTATTTTTAATTTTAATTTATTTTGTTACACAATGAATTATAATTCATTTTTTTTTCTTTTTTTTTTTTGGATAAAATTATTTATTTTTATTATTTGTATTTAAAGGAGTTTAAAATAAAAAATAGTTTAACATATCGATTATTATTAAAAAAAAAGACTTTGAACAATAAAAAACAAATAAAAAAAAATCAACAAACAATCACCTTTTTATACTTAATTTATTCTTTATTTTTTAACAATGTGTTTTAATTATTAATAGCTTTTTTTGTTTATTTATAATAATTTAATGAAATCAAATGTTTGAACATCGTTAGTATTGGTTACAGATTTGAAAGTGATAACGATATTACCAGATTCAAATGACCATGACCAATGAGCATTCAAGTTAGCATCATGTTTAATTACGATTGTATGATTTGTAGTTGCTTCTTGAACTGCTTCTAAGATCATTTCATCAGCACAACGTTTGGCGAGATTTGCAGCGACCTTTTCGACGATACCAGCAAAGATATGACCAAAACTATTCTTTAAGTCGTCAGCAACTTTTGGATAAACAGTTTCTAATGATGATTCATCAATTGACCAATCTGATGATGATTTTAATGCTTTTTTAACTGCTGATAAATTATCTTTCATTTTTTGTTCATTTGTTTTAATATTTAAACGAGTCATTAAAGTATAAACACCTTGAGATGGAATGATTGTTTCTAATTTGAATGTGTTAACATCATTTGTGTTACAAATCTTTGGACGGAATAAAATTCTACAATCACCATTCTCAAATTGATATTTCCAATAGGATTCCAACTTTTCATCAGCACAAACAAAAACGAATTTCTTATTTGGAACAGCTGCTAAAAATGCTTCTTTAATTAATGAATCTGCACCGACTTTTACCATATTCTTTGCAAGATTACCAACTACATCTTTATAAAAGATACTTCCACAACTATTAGTAACCCATGAATCGTTACATTTAGTAATAATATCTTCAAAATCAAATTCAATTGAAAATGGTTCACCCAATGATTTTTCAATTGATGCTAAATTAGTTTTTAAAGATTCTTCATTATCTTTTAATGATTTTCTAAAAATAAAATAAATTAAATTATTAATTAAAATTTATATTAATTATTAAATGAAGCATTATTATTATTATTATTTTTATTATTAATTCTTACCTTGAGGTTAAGGCGAGAGGCATTTTAAATGTTTTTTTATTAATATTTAAATATTATTAGTTTAAGGTTTTTGTTTTGAATTATTTGATAATAATAAAAAAAAAAATATTTACATTTTTATACTTATAAAAATAGAAAAAAAATAGATTAAAAATCCAGAAATATTTAAAAATATTAGATAAAAAATAAAATTATTAATTTCAAGAATGTAATTGGAATGATTTTTTTTTTTTTTTTTTAAAAAAAAATATCTGGACTTGTTTTTTTTTATTTTTTTTTTTTTTTTAAAAATATCTTATTTTTTTTTTTTTTATTTTTTTTTTTTTTTTATAGGGGTATCGTTAAAAAAAATAAAAAATAAAAAAAAATAAAAAATAAAACTAAAATAATATCTTAATTTTTGATGTATGAATAACATAGTGTTTGAATTGTCTAAATTTCCAAATGAAAAAAAAAAAAAAATAGATAATCACATATCTACTTAATATTTTATCTATACTATTTTTTTTATTATTATACACTCTTTTTAAAAAATTGACAATAGAATTTAATCTTTAATTTTAATTTATTTTGTTATATATTTCAATTATTTATTATAATTATTTGTATTAAACGGTTTAAAATAAAAAATAGTTTAACATATCGAAGTTTATTAAAAATAAAAAAAGACTTTAAAAAATAAATTTGAAAAATAATAACAATTCCATCCATTCAGTTAAATGAGAAAAAAAAAAAAGATATGAATAGAAATTGATAATTTAAAACACTAAATTAATTTTTAAATGATAAACAATAAATAAACAAATAAAAAATCAACAAACAATCACCTTTTAATACTTTTTAATTTCTTTTTTATTTCTTAACAATGTGTTTAATAATATTAATAGCTTTTTTTATTTATTTATAATAATTTAATGAAATCAAATGTTTGAACATCGTTAGTATTGGTTACAGATTTGAAAGTGATAACGATATTACCAGATTCAAATGACCATGACCAATGAGCGTTCAAGTTAGCATCATGTTTAATAACGATTGTATGATTTGTAGTTGCTTCTTGAACTGCTTCTAAGATCATTTCATCAGCACAACGTTTGGCGAGATTTGCAGCGACCTTTTCGACGATACCAGCAAAGATATGACCAAAGCTATTCTTTAAGTCGTCGGCAACTTTTGGATAAACAGTTTCTAATGATAATTCATCAATTGACCAATCTGATGATGATTTTAATGCTTTTTTAACTGCTGATAAATTATCTTTCATTTTTTGTTCATTTGTTTTAATATTTAAACGAGTCATTAAAGTATAAACACCTTGAGATGGAATGATTGTCTCTAATTTGAATGTGTTAACATCATTAGTGTTACAAATCTTTGGACGGAATAAAATTCTACAATCACCATTCTCAAATTGATATTTCCAATAGGATTCCAACTTTTCATCAGCACAAACAAAAACAAATTTCTTATTTGGAACAGCTGCTAAAAATGCTTCTTTAATTAATGAATCTGCACCGACTTTTACCATATTCTTTGCAAGATTACCAACTACATCTTTATAAAAGATACTTCCACAACTATTAGTAACCCATGAATCATTACATTTAGTAATAATATCTTCAAAATCAAATTCAATTGAAAATGGTTCACCCAATGATTTTTCAATTGATGCTAAATTAGTTTTTAAAGATTCTTCATTATCTTTTAATGATTTTCTATAAATTAAATAAATTTAATTTAAATTAGTAATTTTAAATTATTAACCACTAAATGAATTATAATTTTTTTTTTTTTTTTTTTTTTACCTTGAAGTTAAAGCGAGAGGCATTTTTAATTTATTGTATTGATTAGTTTAAAGTTTGTTGAATTGATTGGAAAAAAAAAAAAAAAATTTACATTTTATACTTATAAAAAATAAAATAAAAAAAATAATAATAGAAATAAAATAGATTTAGAATTGGAAATATTTAAAAAAATAAAATTATTATTTTTAAGAATGTAGTTGGAATGTTTTTTTTTTTTTTTTAATAAAAAAGATATTTTTTTTTTTTAACCAATGAAAATATCTTGTTTTTTTTTTTTAATTTTAATTTTAATTTTTTTTTTATTTTATTTTATTTTATTTTTATTACCTCTAATCTAAAAATTGAAAAATAATAAATAAAAAATTTTAATTGTAAAAATTGGACTGAAATTTTATTATTTGTGAAATCGATAATGAATTTTTCAAACTCTTCCTTTTGAAATTCTTAAAAAAAAAAATCAAATAATGAAAGATAAATTATTTTTTAAGGTTTGGAGAAATGTTTATTTGTTAAAAATGATTTTAGAGTTTAAATTATTATATGAAAAAAATGAAATTGTAACATTTTTAAATTTAACATCATTAATTGAATATGAAAATAAGGAATATATTAGAACATTAATATATAAAGGTAATGAATCAATAAATGAAAAGTGTTTTTTACCAAATAATAAAAATGGTGTATTAAATAAAATAGTATTTAAAGAACAATCAATTTCAAATATTGCAAGTTGTTTAATACCATTTGGAGTTGAAATAATTGAATTTGGAATTAGTTTAACATTTAATAATAACATACTCGTTTCCACAACTCCTCTTTTCCTATTACCATCAACAATTAAGTCAGTTAAAAATGTTGTAATTAATGAAACTGATTATAGTAAAGGTAATGATTATTTAATTCCAAATAATATTAAAGAAATAACATTTTTAAAATGTCCAAAAATTTCAAAAGATACAATTAAATTTCCAAGTACATTAGAATCAATAACATTTATAAATGAGTGGAATAATGGTGATTCAATTTTAAAAATTGGTGATATACCAAATGGTATTAAAAATTTAGTATTAAATAGTTACAGAGAAGGTTTTGATATTTCAGTATTACCAAATTCAATAATTAATTTAGAAGTGATTTTAAAATGTAATAAACTTGTTAAAAATGTTATACCAATAAATGTAAAATCATTAACTATGATGTATTATATTAATGAAAATGAAAATGAAAATAATAATACTAATAAATTAGAAATTACTCATGAATCACTACCACCATCATTAATAAATTTAGAATGTTATTCAAAAGATATGAAATTTCTACCAAATTCAATACCATCAACAGTTGAGAATTTACAAATTTATGATTTACAAATACCATTAACTCCATCTATACTATCACCAAGTAATTCAATTAAAAAATTTGAAATTGCATTTGACTTGATTGAATTCACATGTAAAAGATTAAATTTAAATTTAAATTATTATATTGGTTCATTATTACAATGTTTAACAAGTTTAATTGAATTTTCAATCATTGGTTATTTCAATTCAAAAATTGATACAAACATATTACCAAATGGTTTAAAAATATTTAACCTTTTAGAAAATATAAATTTTAATCAACCATTTGATCAAGATAATATATTACCATCAACATTAACTCATTTAATATTAAATAATAATTATTCAATTGAAAATTTATTAAAAATTAAATTACCAATTTCATTAACATTTTTATCACTATCAAAAAATTTAAAGAATAATTTTAATATTAATAATTTTAATAATTTCAATAATAATAATAATAATAATAATAATAATAATAATAATAATAATAATAAAAACTTAAAAATTCATTTTCGAGATTAATTAATTAATTTTATTTTACTTTCAGGGAAAAAATAAATTGATTTATTTTATTATAAATTAATATTTTATTTTACAAATTTTATTTATTTATTTATTTATTATTTATTTATTATTTATTTATTATTTATTTATTTTTTAAAAACAGAATGAATCAATTAAAATACAACAACAAGCAGCAATATTACGAGAAGAATAACCTAATTGTGAGATATCAGTAATTCTATTATGACAAATTAAAGCAGATACAGAGAATAATTGTTGAGTTGAAAAATGAGCAGAACAATTGATAGCATTTGTAATTTGATCTTTAAATTCTTCAGATAAACTATCAGATTGTTCTTTAATGTATTCTAATAATATAGTTCTAAGTTCATGAATATCCTTTGCAATCATATGAACTGGAATTGCCATTTGAATATTTCTATCTTCAGTTGTAAATCCCATTAACATTGAAATTGATTTTTCAATATTTGCTAATAATGGTAATGTTTTATCTTCTTTTGGTAATCTTTTTGGTGATGAAATTAAATCTGTAATATTATTATTCTCACTATTTGTAGTTGTAGTTGTAGTTGTAGTAGTAGTAGTTGTATCAGATTTATTATTTGAAATATAATAATCAATTGATGAACGTAATTGATTTGAAGCAGATTCATTTAACTCACGTTCTTCTTTTGATGATAAATTTTGACCAACTCTTGAAGGTAAGATTGAAGTTGATTGTAATTTTAATATTGATAATTGTTCGGCGATTGAACGACCTAATGAGATGATATTTTCAGCTGATTTTTGTTTGACATCATTCACTACCGATAGAACCATTAATGATTTAAAAGTTGAAGAGATAACAAAACAAGAATCTGATAACTTCTTTGCATCCTCTGGAGTACGAGTAATGAAAACTTTAGTTGAAATATTTTTTAAAAGTTTTGCAATATTTGTTAAAACACCCAACTGGAATGGTGTATGAGTTGTAACTGAATTCATTGCAACACGACATGACAAGGCACATTCGGCAATTGATCTATTGATATCGTCTTGTGGGACCTCTGACCAGCAATTGTAAATCCAATGTAATGAACCAATTAAAGCTGCAACTAATCTAATTAATTCAGAATGATCAATTCTAGAGAACAGTCGGAGTTTGATACCCTCCTTAACGTTTTTAACACGTTCTTGAATTGAGTTTACAGCTTCTTGATTCTTTACAGTCTCCATGAACGATGTTGTCTCTGAATTACCAATGATTGATAGCAAATGTATTAAAATATTACCACATTGATCGGTGGCTTTGGTGATATCGTCATATCTAACTTTCTCAGACCTAATGGAAACGATTGATGCTCTAAATGCAACTTCCATCCAAATTATATTCAAATCTTGTTCTTTATCAAAATCATCACCTAACAATGATTCTTGTAAAATTAAATCCATTTCATTAGTTGATCTTACAACTGTTTCACCATTTGAATTTACATATGGTCTTGGTTCGACAGTTGATATAATTGATGATGTAGCAGTGTTTTCTTGCTGTTGTGGTGGTGGTGGATTTGGTTTTGGTGAAGGTGGTGGTAAACCTGCAGTTTGCGCTAAAAGAACTTGAGTAGCTGGACTTGCTGGTGCAATTGCCTTTGGTGGATATTTATTTTTAAACTTTTGTGTAATTGCATCTTTATACTTTATTTGAAAACGTTTTGGACATGCATCAACATATCTTTCAACATTCTTTCTCTCTCTTGATTCAACATCTAAATCTGCACCTTTATTAACTAATAAAATTGCAATATCTTCTTGTTTATCAATTGCATTAATTTTTTTTAATGACATTAAAATTGGCTAAATTATAAATAAAAAATAATAATTAATAATTAACATATGTTTTTCTATTAGAAAAAAAAAAAAATAATAATAATATATTTTATTTATTTATAATTATTAAATACATACAGTATCACCAGATTTAGGATCTTTTAAATTTATATTTGCACCTTGTTCTAATAAATAATTTACCATTTGTAATTGGTCACCATCAATCGCATGATGAAGAATTGATCTATTCTCTTTATCTAATTCATCAACTTTAAATTTTGTGCCTGGTATATACTTTTTAATCTTTGCTAAATCACCTTTTCTTGCTGATTTCCAAATATCTTTCATTTTTTTTTTTTTTTTTTTTTTTTTTTTATTTTATATTATTTTATTTTTTTTTTTTTTTTTTTTTTTATTTTATATTTTTATTTTTTATTTTTTATTTTTATTTTTTTTAATAAATTATATGTACAGAAAAAAAAAATAAAAATTAAAATTAATTATGCAAAAAAAAAAAAAAACAAAAAAAGTGGGGAATTATTAAAACGAGATTTAAAAATAATTATATATTAATATGTTGATGACAAAAATAAAAATAAATGATTGAAAAAAAAAAAAAAAAAAAAATGAAAATCCCACTTTTTTTTATTTTCTTTTTTTTTCTTTTTTTTTTTTTTTTTTTTTATTATAAACTGAATGGGTGTGTGACATGTTTTTTTATTTGTGTTTTGCAACACAAAAATGAAAAACTCAAAAAAAAAAAAAAATAATAATAATAACAATAATAATAAATAACAAATAAAAATAATAATAATAATAAAAAAATATTCAAACTAAAAAATGTAATTAATACTCAAAAAACAAACAAATGCCAACAAAACCCAAAAACTAATTTTGGCTTATTTTTACTAAAACATATGCGAAATAAATATCTCAATTTTTGAAAAATTAAAATTAAAAAAAAAAAAAAAAAAAAAAAAAAAAAAAAATTTAAAAAAAAAATTAAATAAAAAAAAATGAAAATAAAATTAAAAAAAATATTTTTTTTCTAATTTTATTTTTTTTTTTTTTAATTTTTCAAATTTTATCAATAAAAAACAGGTACATTCTTTGAAATTGAGAAGAACTTTATCATTTTATTGGGGTATTATTTTATTTACTTGGTATAATAATTTAATTTACTTGATATAAAAAAAATAATAAAAAAAAGATAAAAATAAAAAATAATAAATAATTGGTTTTTATTTTTTTTTTTTTAATTTAAAAAGAAAGACGAATTAGTTTTTTTTTTTTTTTTTATTTTCATTATTGATTATTAATTCACTCATACTCAATATTTTTTTTTTTTCATAAAATTAATTTTAATTTTTTTAAAATATTTATTTTCAAATCCATTTTTCTTTTATAATAAAAAAAAACAAAAATAAAAATAAAAAAACAAAAATAATAATAAAACAAAAACCTTTTTTTTTTTATAAAAACAACAAAAATAAAAAAAACAAAAACTTACTATAAAAGGAAAAATTCTTTCTATAGAATTCTAAAATTTAATTTTTAATTTATTTTATTTTTTTAAATTTAATTTTACAAAAAAAAAAAATAAAGTTAAAAAAAAAAAAAAAAAAAAATTTATTAAAAATTATCAAAACAAATAAAAAACATATAAACATAAATATAAATATAATATTAAAATAAAAATAATAAAATGTCAGGTAAGTTTTTTTATTTTTATTTTTTTTATTTTTACTATTTTCTGAATGTTCAACATAAATTATATTAATCATAATTTTTTTTTTTTTTTTTTTTTTTTTTTTTTTTATTAGTTTTAAGTGTTGGACAATCAAAAAATGGGCAGTTAGGACATGATTCAATTAAAGAATGTTTAGAACCAACAGTTATTGAAGGATTATTAGGTAAAAGAATTATACAAACAGTATCAGGTGAAGCACATTCATTGGCTGTATCAAGATTTGGAGATGTTTATTCATGGGGTAGATCAAAAGAAGGTCAATTAGGTATTGGTCAAGGGTATGGTGGTAGTGATAAAGTAATGTTTGTAGCAAAACCAACATTGATTAAAAGTTTACAACATGAAAGAATTATAAAGGTAGCATGTGGTAATTTTCATAGTTTAGCATTGACTGATATGGGTAAAGTTTATGAATGGGGTCAACTACATCGATTAGACGAGTCACAATCATCATTGGATATACAATCAACCAATGGTTTAATTGAAATGCCAAGATTATCATCTCAAAGAATTATAGAGGCATCAGTTTCACAATATCTATCGGGTGAAAAGAAGGCATACGATGCCAATGGTGGTACAAAACCAAAGGATGATGATGAAGATAAGGAAGCATCCAATAGTGCACAATCAAAGAGTAAGCATTTGGGTAAAATCATTGATTTAAATCAAACCATTCCAATGCAAATTCAAGATATACCAGAGGAAGTGGTAGATGTGAGTGGTGGTTGGGCATTTAGTGCAGCCGTTACTAAATCTGGTCGTTTATATACATGGGGATTCAATGAAAAGGGTCAATTGGGTTTAGGTAATCGTTGGTTTCATTCTACACCACAATTGGTGAAAACATTAATCGATGTGAACATTGTTAGTGTTGTATGTGGTCGTCAACATATTTGTGCCATCACCGATCAAGGTGAAGTTTATAGTTGGGGACTTGGTGTTTTCGGTCAATTGGGTCATGGTAATGTAAAGAGTTACCTTCATCCAAAGAAAATTCAACAGTTTGTAGAATTAAATGAAAGAATAGCTCAAGTTGCATGTGGTTCCAATTTCACTATGGTTAGAAGCGTCCAAGGTCTATTGTATGCATTTGGTCATGGAGAATATGGTCAATTGGGTAGCACAGAAGAAACTCAACATTTGGATTTCGGTGGAAGAGATAATCATTTCAAATATTCAATACCAATAGTGGTTAAATCATTAGAAACTAAAAAAATTAAAAATGTAGCATGTGGTCATTTACATACAATCGTTGTAACTGATGAGAATGAAGTTTATCAATGGGGTTGGGGTAGTTCTGGTGCATTGGGTTTAGGTAATAAAAGATTTCAATTGGTACCACAATTAATCACTTCTCTATCTGGTGAAGAAATTGCATCGATCACAGCCGGTGAAAAACATACAATCGTTGTAAGATGTTCCGATGTAACTTCATTTGCTTATGATTATAAATCATTAATTAATGAAAAGAAGTATGCAGATTTAATATTTAAAGTTCAAGATAAGAAAATTTATTCTCATTCATTATTTATAAAATCACGTTGCCAAAAATTATATTCAATAATTTTATTTTCATCAAGATTTATTAATCAATATTCAAATAATAAACAAGTTGTTGTGGCTAAGGAAGAAAAAGAAGAAGAAAAAGAAGAAGAAAAAGAATTTAATGAAAATGGTGAAGAAATTAAAATTATTGATTTAGGCAATTCAGTTAAATATCAAATTTTCATTGGTTTTTTACAATATTTATATACTGATCATTTAGTGATTGCACCACATTTAAGAATTGAATTGGGTAAATATGCTGAAAAGATGGGAATTGAAAGATTATCAGCCATTTGTAAACGTTATACCTATAGATTAAGACTCACCGAGAAAATACCACCTTCAGAATTTAGTAAACAATTAATTCAAGCAGTTGATGAATTAACCAAAGCTGATATTTCATTCAAAATCAAAGAATCTGATACCTCTTCAATTTACGCTCATAAATTCATTTTAACTCAAAGAAATCTTTATTTTAAAACAATGTTTGAATGTTCATTCAAAGAGAAGGATCAAATGGAATTCATTGTAAGTGGTAAAGATGAAAATGATATCTCTTCCAAAGAAACTTTCAAACTATTACTTCAATATATCTATGGTAATAATGAAGAGATTATCAATGATGATAATGCTATAGATATACTTTGTTTGGCTGATAGATTCATGATTGAAGATTTAAAATATCTTTGTGAATATCATTTGGAACAAATGGTTTTATCAAATAATGAAATTTTATTAAAAAATGTTCCAAAAACAACAAATAACATCGATGGAAATCAACAAAAATTAAAGAAAGAAGATATTTTAAATTTTGAAGAAACTTTAACTTCATTTGATAATATTTGTATTCTAATGCAAGTTGCCGATGGTTTCATGGTTAAAAGATTAAAAAGAATTTGTATGGATACTATTAGTCAAATCGATTTCGATTTATTTAAAATTTTAAATACAAAAAATGAAACTTTAAAAAAAATTAGAATTAATTCACCATTATTGATTAGAGAATTAGATAATTATGCTAGAAATTTTGGTAAATTTCAACAAAATTCTTTAATTGAATTAATTAGATAAATTAATTAATTAATTAATTAATAATATATAAAAAATAAAAATTTGTAATATATCTATTTATTTAAATAATAATATAATAATAAAAAAAAAAAAAAAAAAAAACATTTTTAATTTTTAAGAATTTTATAATCTTTTATAATTTATATTTGTTTTTTGAATTATTATTATTTTTTTTTTTTTATTTACCATATGGAAAATTTTAGATTTATAACAATGTTTAAAATTAGTTTTTTAACCAAAAAAAGATTTATTTTATTTTTATTTTTTTTTTATTTTTTTTTTTTACAGTAGTTTAGATATTTTTTTTTTTTTTTCTTTCACCTTTTTTTTTTTTTTTTTTTTTGTTTTTTTTTTTTATTTTTTATTTTTTTATTTTTTATAAGATACCAAAGCATATTAAAATGTCAATTTTAATTATTTTAATAATTTCAATAATTTTTTATTTAATTTTTGATTTTTTATATAAAAATTTTAGTAATAGACAATTTAAAGGACCCTTGGCATTACCATTAGTAGGTTCATTATTACATTTAAAAGATGATACACATTTAGTATTTCAAAATGATAGTAAACTATATAAAGATGGTGATAACAATGGTAAAATAATCAAATATTGGTTTTGTGATCAATTGACATTGGCAATTTATGATACAAATACAATGAAAGAAATTTATTTAAAGAATCCAGAATCATTAAATACAAGAGTTAAATCACCATCAACAAATGTAATAGGAAATAGATTTAGAGGTATTGTCACTGCCGATGAAAATTATTGGCAATTTCATCGTGATATTTTAATGAAATCATTTACTGGTAGAAAAGTTAAATCACTTTCATCTTCAATAGAAAAAGAAACAATTGATTTAATTACATATATGAAATTTATTGAAAAATCTGGTCAATCTGTAAGTAGTACTATTTTTTTTTTTTTTTTTTTTTTTTTTTTTTTTTTTTTTTTTTTTTTTTTAATAGTTAAAAACATTACTTGGTTTATTAATTTTTTTTTTTTTTTTTTTTAAAAGTTTTCACCAAGATCAAATTTTATGAACTTTTATTCAAATATTATTTTTGATTATGTATTTTCAAGACGTATTGAAAATATTTATGAAGGTGTAAATGAAGAACAAGGAAAAGTTTTATTAGCAATTAGAGAATTATTTGATTATTTAGCAGATACATTAATTGTAAATTATTTAATATTTACAAAACCATTCTATTTTTTATATTTAAAAATGTTTGGTCATCCAGCAGATTCTTTGAAAAAGATTTTAACAAAATATTATTTAGAACATTCTGAATCAATTGATTTAAATAATGCAAGAGATGTTTTGGATTCATTGATTATTGAATATAGAAAAGTTGGTGGTAAAGAAGAACAAAGTTCAATCATCCCAATGGTAAATGAATTAATTTTAGCTGGCACAGAAACAAATTCAAGTACTGCTGAATGGTTCATTTTAACAATGGTAAATAATCTTGATTATCAAGATAAAATTTATAATGAATTAAAATCAACATTGGAAACGACAACAGCGATGATTAAACTTTCAAATAGAAATCAAACACCATTATTTAATGCAGCTTTAAAAGAAGTTTTGAGATTATATCCACCTGTACCATTTGGTGTACCTCGTCAAGTAAATCAATCATTTGAAATTAATGGTGGATCTTTGAAAATTCCAAAAGGTACTCAAATCATTCAATCACTTTATTCAATATTTAGAGATGAAAACTATTGGGATTCACCTGACCAATTTAAACCAGAGAGATTCCTTGATCAAGATTCTCATTCAAATAATTATTTTCCATATGGAATTGGTGTTAAAAATTGTATTGGTATGGGTTTCTCTCAAGATGAATTATACATTTCACTTTCAAACCTTGTTTTAAACTTTAAGCTATTACCTTTAATTGAAAATTCAAAGATTTGTGATAAACCTATATTTGGTTTCTCTTTTAAACCAAACGAATTTAAAATTAATTTAGAAAAAAGAAATAATTGAAATTAAACATTTAAAAAATAAAATTTCATATTTTAATTTAGTGTTTGAAATTATCTGTTCATATATTTTTTTTTTTTTTTTTTTTTTTTTTTTTAAAGCACCTCAACCCAAAAAGAGTTTATTTTTTTCATTGTTATTTTTTGTTTTTTTTAAAGCACACCAACCCAAAAAAAAAAAAAAAAAAAAAAAAAATAAAACAAATTAAGATATTTTTTTTTTTTTTTTTTTTTTTTTAAAAGCACCCAAAAAAAAAAAAAAAAAAAAAAATCTAGATATTTTCAAATCTATTTTTTTTCTAATTTATAAGTGTAAAAAAAAAATAAAACCATTCCAATTACATTCTTAAAATTAATAATTTTATTTGTTTTTTTTGATATTTTTAAATATTTCTGGATTTTAATCTATTTTTTTTCTAATTTCATAAGTATAAAAATGTAAATTTTTTTTTTTTTTTTTTTATTATCAAATAATTCAAAACAAAAACCTTAAACTAATAAATAATATTTTAATATTAATAAAAAAAAAACTTTTAAAATGCCTCTCGCCTTAACCTCAAGGTAAATATAAATAATAAAAATAATAATAATAATGCTTCATTTAATAATTAATATAAATTTTAATTAATAATTTATTTTATTTTATTTTTAGAAAATCATTAAAAGATAATGAAGAATCTTTAAAAACTAATTTAGCATCAATCGAAAAATCATTGGGTGAACCATTTTCAATTGAATTTGATTTTGAAGATATTATTACTAAATGTAACGATTCATGGGTTACTAATAGTTGTGGAAGTATCTTTTATAAAGATGTAGTTGGTAATCTTGCAAAGAATATGGTAAAAGTCGGTGCAGATTCATTAGTTAAAGAAGCATTTTTAGCAGCTGTTCCAAATAAGAAATTCGTTTTTGTTTGTGCTGATGAAAAGTTGGAATCCTATTGGAAATATCAATTTGAGAATGGTGATTGTAGAATTTTATTCCGTCCAAAGATTTGTAACACAAATGATGTTAACACATTCAAATTAGAAACAATCATTCCATCTCAAGGTGTTTATACTTTAATGACTCGTTTAAATATTAAAACAAATGAACAAAAAATGAAAGATAATTTATCAGCAGTTAAAAAAGCATTAAAATCATCATCAGATTGGTCAATTGATGAATCATCATTAGAAACTGTTTATCCAAAAGTTGCTGACGACTTAAAGAATAGTTTTGGTCATATCTTTGCTGGTATCGTCGAAAAGGTCGCTGCAAATCTCGCCAAACGTTGTGCTGATGAAATGATCTTAGAAGCAGTTCAAGAAGCAACTACAAATCATACAATCGTAATTAAACATGATGCTAACTTGAATGCTCATTGGTCATGGTCATTTGAATCTGGTAATATCGTTATCACTTTCAAATCTGTAACCAATACTAACGATGTTCAAACATTTGATTTCATTAAATTATTATAAATAAAAAAGCTACTAATATTATTAAACACATTGTTAAAAAATAAAGAAGAAATTAAAAGTATAAAAAGGTGATTGTTTTTTGATTTTTTTTTTGTTAGTTTACTATTAAAAAATTATTTTTAAATAGAGTATTAATTTATATTGATATTCAACCAATAATAAGGAACTTTTGTAATTGAGACCATGATTGTAATTTATTATAACTTTCCTCGATTTTCTCAAAGAGAGACTTATAGTTACAACCACCGAAACCATCATGATTGTTTCTTTGGACAATTTCTAGATAAAAGAAAATAATTTAAATTAATCATTTAAAAATAAAATTTCACATTTTAATTTAGTTTTTTAAATTATCTATATCTATTCATATCTTTTTTTTTTTTTTAATTGAATGGACGGAATTGTTATTATTTTTTATTATTTTTCAAATTTAATTTTTTAAGTCTTTTTTTATTTTTTAATAAACTTCGATATGGCAAACCATAGTTTATTTTAAACTCATTATATTCAAATAATTAAAATAAATAATAAAAAAAAAAAAAATACACATTTATATATATAATGAATTTAATTCATTTCGTAACAAAATAAATTAAAATTTAAAAATTATCTTATTATCAATTTTTTTTTTTTTTAAAGATACCCGATCCAAAAAAAAAAAAAAAAAATAAAAAAATACAAATTAAAATATTTTTTTTTTTTTTAAAACAAAAAAACAAGATATTTTTTTAAAAAAAAAAAAAAACTATTCCAATTACATTCTTAAAATTCATAATTATATTTTTTATTTAATATTTTTAAATATTTCTGGATTTTTTTAATCTAATTTTTTTCTATTTTTTAAGTATAAAAATGTGAATATTTTTTTTTTTTTTTTTTTATTACCAAATAATTCAAAACAAAAACCTTAAACTAAATAATATTTCAATATTAATAAAAAAAAAACTTTTAAAATGCCTCTCGCCTTAACCTCAAGGTAAATATAAATAATAAAAATAATAATAATTATATTCCATTTAATAATTAATATAAATATTAATTAATAATTAAATTTATAATATTTATAGAAAATCATTAAAAGATAATGAAGAATCTTTAAAAACTAATTTAGCATCAATCGAAAAATCATTAGGTGAACCATTTTCAATTGAATTTGATTTTGAAGATATTATTACTAAATGTAATGATTCATGGGTTACTAATAGTTGTGGAAGTATCTTTTACAAAGATGTAGTTGGTAATCTTGCAAAGAATATGGTAAAAGTCGGTGCAGATCCATTAATTAAAGAAGCATTTTTAGCAGCTGTTCCAAATAAGAAATTCGTTTTTGTTTGTGCTGATGAAAAGTTGGAATCCTATTGGAAATATCAATTTGAGAATGGTGATTGTAGAGTTTTATTCCGTCCAAAGATTTGTAACACAAATGATGTTAACACATTCAAATTAGAGACTATTATTCCAACTCAAGGTGTTTATACTTTAATGACTCGTTTAAATATTAAAACAAATGAACAAAAAATGAAAGATAATTTATCAGCAGTTAAAAAAGCATTAAAATCATCATCAGATTGGTCAATTGATGAATCATCATTAGAAACTGTTTATCCAAAAGTTGCAGATGATTTAAAGAATAGTTTTGGTCATATCTTTGCTGGTATCGTCGAAAAGGTCGCTGCTAATCTTGCCAAACGTTGTGCTGATGAAATGATCTTAGAAGCAGTTCAAGAAGCAACTACAAATCATACAATCGTCATTAAACATGATGCTAACTTGAACGCTCATTGGTCATGGTCATTTGAATCTGGTAATATCGTTATCACTTTCAAATCTGTAACCAATACTAACGATGTTCAAACATTTGATTTCATTAAATTATTATAAATAAACAAATAAATAATTAATAAAATATTATAACTTATTAAAATGTGTAATTTCTCTAAAGTGTCCAATCCAACTTATAATTCAATAATATGTTGAAATTGGGGTTGTAATAATTTGTAACACATTGTTTATAAATAAAGAAGAAATTAAAATGTTTAAAGGAGATAATTTTTTGTTTTTTTTTTTTTTTTTAATTTGTTTACTATTAAAAAATTACTTTTTAAATAGAGTATTTATTTATTATTTATTTTGATATATTGTAATGTTATTTAGTTAATAATAAAGAACATTTGTAATTGAGACACACCTATAAGTTTCCACGAGTTTCTTGTTGTCTTTCGATTGCTTCAAAGAGGGATTTAAAGTTACCAGCACCGAAACCATCATGGTTGTTTCTTTGGATAATTTCAAAGAAAACAGTTGGTTTATCTTCAACATTATTTGTAAAGATTTGTAAAAGATAACCTTTGTCATCATAATCGATTAAAATGTGTAATTTCTCTAAAGTGTCCAAATCTTCTTTAATTTCTAATGAAGAGTGTTGTAATTTCTCTCTGAGTGATGTATAGTATGTTTTTGGAACAGTGAGGAAAGAGACACCACGAGATCTTAATTTTGAGATAGCATCAATGATGTTATCAGTCTTTAAGGCGATATGTTGAACACCAGCACCATTGTAGAAATCTACGTATTCTTGAATTTGACTCTTTCTAATACCATTGGCTGGTTCATTAATTGGTAATTTAACTTTTTCAGACTTATCAGCAACTACGACTGATCTTAATGATGAATATTCGGTATGAATGGTTTTGTCATCAACTGACCAGAAACGGTGGAATTGTAAAACCTTTTCGTACCATTGAACGACTGGTTCCATCATTTTATCTGCATGATTTGAAACGACATGATCTATTAAGTTGAGGCCAACTGGTTCGGTGATATTTGATAATGGATCTGAAGCGACCTTGTATGTGAAACCTGGTAAGAATGCACCTTTATATTGAGATCTATCAACAAAAGTATGTGTAGTTTCACCATATGGACTCATGATAGTTGCTAATGTAACAATACCATGTTCGTCTTTAATTTGATGTGGTTCTTTAACTGATTGAGCTCCTGCTTTAACTGCTTCATCATAAATGTGTTGTACATCTTTAACGTTGAAAGCAATATCTTTGACACCATCACCATGTCTCATCATGTGGTCTGCATAATCTTTGTTGTCACCAGTTAATGGTGATGTAAAAGCCATAATAATGTTGTTTTGATGGATAACATGAGTGGCGAATTGACGATTACCAGTTTCTAAACCACTATAAGCTAAATTTTGAAATCCAAATCTAGCAATGTAATAAGTTGCTGCTTGTAATGCATTACCAACCCAAAATGTAACATGATCAAATCCTTCCTATAAAATATTAAAATAAATAATAAATATATTAATAAATATATTAGTAATAATTTTTTATATAAAAAAAAAAAAAAAAAAAAAAAAAAAAAAAAAAAAAAAAAAAAAAAAAAAAAAAAAAATGAAATAAATAAATAAATAAAAAAAAAAAAACTCTTATTGATTTTTTGTGAGTGTATTATTTTTTTTCTTTTTTTGTCAAAATGAATTTTAATATGTACCATTTCCATTTTTATTTTTATTTTTTTTAGAAAATATCCACTCTTTGTTTAAAATTAAATAAATGAAAAAAAAAAAATTTCCTTTTAAATTTCAGTACTGTTAAGCGACAAAAAAAAAAATAAAATAATAAAAAAAAAAAAAATAAAAAAAATAAAAAAAAAATAATTAAAAAATAAAAATTTGGAAAAAAAAAAAAAAAAAAAAAAACAAAAAAATAAAAAAAATCATTCTGGAAGATTAAGGTGTACTAAATTTTATGATAATTGATTTATCGATTGTTTATTTATTATTATTAAACAAGTACAACTATGGTGGGGGGATAATTTATTATCAGAAATTTTCATTATTAATTTATTTATTTCAGGTGTGTGTGTGCGTGAAAATAAAATAAAAAAGAAATAAATAATAAAAAAATAAAGAAATAAAAATAAAAAAAAGAGAAACTTACCATATTGTTTTTTTTTTTTGTTTAAATATTTATATATCTTTTCGTCTTAAAAATAAAAATAAAAATAAAAAATGAATAAAAAAAAAAAAAACTTTTTGTAAATTTCAAAAAAACTTTTGGATTAAAAAAAAAATAAAAAAAATAAAAAAAAAAAAAATAAAAATAAAAAAAAAATAAAAAAAATAAAATTAAAATAAAATCAAAATGATATTTTTTGGAAATTTGATAAAAAAAATGAGTATGTTGCGATAATGTTGAAACAAAACATCTTTCAATTTTCGAAAATTTTTTTTTTTTTTTTTATAAAAATTTTATCCAAAAAAGAAATTCAGCATGGAATTAATGACTAATTCAAACCAGGTTCTTTCCGAATAATAAAAAAAAAAAAAAAAAGAATTTTAAAGAATTAAACGTTAATTTTTTTTTTTCTTTTTTTTTTTTTGTCAAGTTTGAATTTTATCTTAAAAAAAAAATAAAATAAAAAAACAAAATAAAAAATAAATTAAAGTAAATAAATAAAAGGTTTCGATGTTTTGAAAAACAATGTTATTGGTTTGAAATAAAATTTTTTTTTTTTTTTTTTTTTTTTTTTTTTTTATTATATCTGAATTTTTTTTATTAGTACATTATATTTTTTATTTGTTTTTTTTTATTATTATTTTTTTTTTTATTACCATTATTTTTTTTTTTTTTTTTATTATTATTATTATGATTTTATAAGTGAATAAATATATATTTTTTTTTTTATTATTATTAATACAAAAAAAGATTGGATTTTTTTTTTTTTTTTTTTTTTTTTTTTTTTTTTTTTTTTTTTTAAATGAAAAAAAATTTAATTTAAATCATGATATGGATCAGATGAAAATATTGCAACATCAAATAAATCATAAATGAATCTTCTAGCACCTAAACGATATTTAAAAGTATTTAATAAAATGAAAACTGCATTTAAAATTTCACTTGTTGCAAAATGATCAGGATATTTGATTTTTAAACGTTTTAAATTCTTTGAAGCACCTTCAGCAGTGATATGTGAAGATAAATTACCAACAAAAGAAATGATTTCATTTTTAATTGGATCAGAGAAATGATTTGATGGTAAAGTTTCAAATGAATGATCAGCCCAACTACCTTGATATTGATATTGTGGTACACTTAGGAAAGTTGAATTCTTTAAATCCTTTGGTAACAAGATTCTAGAGTTTAAATCTGATGGTGATTCCCAACCAAAGGAATTAAAGATTGGTTGAGCTTCTTCAATACATGAAATCATACCCAAAGCATAGAAACAAGTACTACGTAATGCCAAACATTGAGATTTCTCTGCTATTCCAATCAATAGTTTGATTGTATCACTTTCTTTAACGAATGAATAACCATCGACAGAAGAACCAATATGACCAATTGCGATTAACGATGCTCTTTTATCCAATTGTTTAGCGGTTGGATCTTGAATGATTTTTAAAAATCTTTGATAGTTATTTGATTTTCTAATTAATTGACAACCTTTTTCAGTTTTTGCTAATTCACCAAAGAAATGTGGTGGTAAATAGACACCACTAGTACTACTACCATCAGGTGCTTCTTTAAATCTCCAAACACTTGGTGATAATGATTCAGAGACTGCCGATTCTATTGCATTTACATAGGTTGCATTTTCACTTGTAATCCATAGTTGTTCTTCTTGTTCAACGAAACCATTATTTTGTAATAGATTCTCTAAACCTTTTGGAGAGGATAAGAAACGTAATAACAATGATTTACCAGGTTTACCCAATTTCAATAGATTTGGTTTCAAATCTATTAAAACTTCCAAACATGATGGATCATCACATGCCTCATCCAATACATTCAATGATAGTGCACTAACTTTTGCATCCACATCATTCAATTGTTGAACTAATAACTCTACACCCCAATTTGAGAAATCTTGTACACCAGATCTTAAAAGGAATCTTAAATACTTGGTTGCCAAATAACGTACTACTCTTGAACTTGAAGTTAAAATCTTTTGAAGAATCGTTCTGGAGGCACCATTAACATTGTAATCCAAGCTTGTCATAATTAAATGAGAAAGATCATCCCTACCAGGCAATTCAGCCAATGGTTTAATATAATCGAAAATGTTATTACGTGCTAATATTTCCAAACCTAATAAATTACTACTCAATGTACCCAACATTGTAAAGTATTCACGAGACATTGTTTTTAAAACTTTTTCTGGATTCAATAAACGTACATTATCTTTTTTATTTTCTGATGATGAGGATGATGATGGTGGTGGTTTAATATTATAATCTAATTCCACTTTTAACATATCGGCGATTTGAATTATAGTTTTATTATCTTTAAGAAAATCGAAACCAATTTCATGAGAGATTAAAACTTCCAATGCTACACAAGCAGTACGAACATATTTTAAATTTTCAGTTGTCCAAGCCATTGTTGAGAATAGTTTCTTATTTGGACGTAGAAATGATAAGATTCTTTTAATGAATTTGGTTTTCAATGTATTTGATAAATGTTGAGGATTGTTCAAAGGTCCTTCCAACAATTCAAACATTAATTCCCATGACCATTTTTGGTAATCTTTAGTGACGAGTACTTGAGTGTCCTTGATTTTCTGTTGAAATTGGTTATCGTCCATATGCCACTCCATCTTCATTTTCACATCATCAACCTTATCCAATCTACGATCTTGACCTTTAATACGACGCCATTTATTGGCACCAGTTAATCCAATTGCCAATGTGCTATCCATTAGGGTTGTACTTGATTTGTTATGTGAATAACTATGTAAATTGGTTACCATGGTATTTGAAGATGATCTTAATCTTGGGTCTAATCTAAACGAAATTGCAGAATTCACCAATGATGGTAGTGTTTGTAATTTTGCACATTGTGATGGTGGTAATAATGCATTTGACATATGTAATAGTTCCGCCAATAATACTGTACTCTTTAATGAGATATTCTTTGAACATTCTTTCTCTTGCTCACTCATACCATCCCTATTGGCAACATAATTACCCAAATAAACCAATCCCTCAATTAGTCCATTATCAATAAATGCTATCAACAATACCGATAAATAATTATTCAATAGATTATGTCTTAATGATCTAGTTCTACTTGGTAAATCTTGTAATGTCTCTGATCCAAAATTAAATGTTTGTGTTGCTTTTTGTGGTCCAAATGTTTCTTGAATACTTTTTGGTAATTGTACTCTAAAAATTTCAAAAATTGAATCTAAAGCTTTTTCCTTTAAAGAAATAAAAATTAATATATAAATAAATAAATAAAAATAAATAAATTGTAATAAAAAACTTACTTGTAATTCAATTTGTGGCATTCTTAATGTATCAACTACAGATTTTAAACCTTGATCATCAGAATTTAAAGATATAATACCAATCCAACTTTTAATTAATGTTAAAACAGCTTTTGAACTTGCTGTCCATTTTTTCATTGCAACTTCATCTTCTTTTTCTTTTTCTTTTTCTTTTTCTTTACTTGCACCTTTTAATTTAACACCAATATTAAATGAATTTGTTAATGGTGCTAATATAATCTTTATTGATATTATTTAAAATAATATATGTTAATAATTGGAATTTTTGTTTTTGTTTTTTTATTTTATTTTATTTTAAAAAATCAACTTACTTCTAAATCAGATTTTGGTCTAATATAAATTCTAGTATCTTTATCACTTAATAAATATAATATACAAATTAAAAGGGATTCTTGAATACCTTGATAGAATGGATCCAAAACCGCATCGAAAACAGTACGAATACCACCACAATGTGATGAAATTTGTGGATTACGAATTGAGATCTCTGTTAGACATTCAAGACAAACTCTACAGAAATTATCCTCTTGATTCTCTGCAATTGATACTAAACCTTTCACAAAGCAATGTGGCATTAATGAACAATCAATTTCCATAATTGTACGTATGATTTTTAATGCTTGAATTCTTTCAGGTTCTGAATGTTTATCACGTTCCAATGAACGTGTTATAAAATATTGTACTTTTAAATCTAATAATTCTTTAACATTATTTGAATTACTTAAATAATATCTCATTACTCTTAATCCTGCTGTTCTAATTGTTTTTGGTGGTAATGCTATAAATGGTCTTACACTAAAATAAATAAAAAAAATAAAAAAAAAAAATGATGATTAGTTTATAAATTTATAATAATTAATTAATTAATTAAATTTTAAAATTAAATTACCTTTTATATAATTGTGTTGGTGATATTCCTAATTTATTTAAATCTGGTATTGATTTCTTTAATTCTACTAGTTTATTTAAATGATCCAATTTCACTTTTAAAGTTAAAGTTTTTTCATCTAAACATTGTAAAGAGTATAAAACATGTTTCTTTAATTCAGTTTCTGATGCACTAACATTATTACCATTTCCATTATTTAAAGGTGGTGTTGAACTACTATGATTTGGTGATGATATTGAAATATTTCCGAAACTACTCGATGTAGTATTTACACTACTATCAGAACTTGTCATATTTCTTTTTTTTTTTTTTTTTAATAGATTATATGGAGTTTTTTTTTTTTTTTTTTTTTTTTTTTTTTATATATACACAAATAAATAATAATAATTATTATTATGCTTTTTTTTTTTTTTTTAGAAAGAAGAAAAGAAAAAAAAAAAAAAAAAAAATTATAATATACAACAACTACAAAAAAAAAAAAAAAAAAACAATTGTTTTTTTTAATATTTTTTTTTTTTTTTCTATATTAATACAATATTAAGTAAAAATTATAAAAAGGTTTTTTTATTTTTTTATATAAATGTGATATTTTGTTATTATAAAAAAAAAAAAAATTTTTTGATCAACAAATGATTTTTTTAATTTATTTTTATTTTTATTTATTTTTTTTTTTTTTTTTTTTTTTTTTTATTTTTTTTTATTTTTTTTTTCAAAAATTTTTATAATTTTATTTTTTTTTTTTTTTTTTTTTTTTTTTTTAAAAAGTTTTTTTTTTGTTTTTGTTTATAAACCATTCTACAAATAAATTTTTTTTTTTTTTTTTTGTGGATATACTATTATATATGCCTCTTTGCCCCCTTCTCTCTTAACAATATTCACCAAAAATAATAATACTTTAAATAAAAATTAAAAAAATAAAAATAATGCAACAACCACAAAATATCACCACTTCCTCAATTTCGAATAATAATAATAATAACACCTCACTAACTTTACAACAACAACAAGAACAATTACAACAACTACAAATTAAAAGAAAGAGGAATTTAATGAAGCAATTACAACATGTTTCTCATTAATTGAAACATCTCATCAAGACTATAGGCGTGAATCTTTTTTTTTTTTTTTTTTTTTTTTTTTTTTTTTTTCGTTTTATCTTTCAAAAATATCTCTTCATTTTTTTTCCTTTTTTGTAATGTTTATAAATAAAAACAAAATAAACAAAACAAAAAAGGAAAAAAGAAAAAAAAAAAAGATTTTTGAATTTAGTCATATTTTTTTTTGTTTTTTTTTTTTTTTCCTTTTGTTTTGTTTATTTTTGAGATTTCTTTTTATAGTACTTCTAACTTTTGATTTTATTAAAAAAAAATAAATAAAAAAAAAAAAAATTCCTCATTTGATTTATTTGAATTTACTTCATATAATCTAAAAAATAAAATAAAAAAAAAAAAAAAACAAAATACTATAAAATTTTTTTTTTTTTTTTAATGACACTTGTTATTATTATTATTTATATAAAATAGAATTGTTAAAGTTGGTGTTCAAAGCATTACCGAACTTACTTCATCCACATTTTGCACAAATACAATTAAAATTAAAATTTTAAAATTATTATTAGATATTATAAATAGTCCATTATTATATAGGTTGGTATATAAATTTTAAAATAAAAATTATATATATTTTTATAATTATTTATATCAATTCTAAAATATTTATTTTATTTTATTTTTTTATTATTTTTTTTTAGTAAAACAGTTATTAGATATGCAATTAAAGGTATTGGTGAAATTGGATGTCAAGATGAATCATTAGTAACTCAAACGATTACATTTTTAGCAAAGATATTAGAATTTAAGAGTGAAAATTATCATTATATGAAAAAGGTTTGTTTTCATGCTTTAAGTAGAGTTGGTAGAAAGTATCCAGTTTATCAAAGTATTTTATTGGTTTTATTTGAAAAGTATTTAATGTCACCCTTGTCAACCAATGATACAATTTGTAGTATTCTAGTAGCTTATTCAAGATTATCACAAACAAATTCACAAATTAGAGCAATGTCAATGAAACGTTGGTTAGAAGCAACTGAATCAACAATTCCACAATTAAAATCTGCTGGTATTTTATCATTAGGTTATGCTTCTTGTCCAACTGGTAGTATGTAATTAATTAATTTATATAAAAACAAATAGTAATTTAATAAATATAAAAAAATAAATACTAACTAAACATTCTAAAAAAAAAGATATTATTAATGATAAAAATATTGAATCAATTTGTTATAGTAAATCAATTGAATTATTACAATTTCATAAAGTTGAAGAAGTTTTAGAAGATGATCCGTGGCGAATGGAGAATGTTTATCAAGTTCAAGTATCAGCATGCAAAGCATTGGGTTTGTTAGCAAGAACGTCAACATCGGAATGGTTACCAAAGATTTCAAAAATTTTTAAAACCATTCTATCAAGCCATAGATACGCAGCGCCAGTTAAAGCCACGGTTCTATTAAATTACGGTCAAATCTCTTACTACTTAAATTCATCATCACCCTTTTTCACGCCACTAAAAGTGTTATTATTCGAATTATCAGCCGATGATAATATTTCAATATCAGCACCGTCTTGCCAATCGTTAACTAAATTTGCATTATCACATGACAGTAACTATGCAGAGGTGAAACAAATCATTCGATCCAAATTACAATCTTTGACTTTAAAATCATGTAAACAAGAACAAATTGAAGGTTTCTTAAAAACTTGGTGTAAATTAATTTCAAAGAATTATAGACCAATCTTAAATCAATGTTCATCAATCATTTCACCATTATATAGTGATCTATATGATCAAAAATCACAATTATCAAATCAATTATTATTATTAAAACAAATTCAACAACAACAACAACAAAATAAACAACAATTAGATTCATCAATATCATCAATAATAACAGCAACAACAATACCTCCTACTTCTACTTCTTCAACAATACCTAATACTACAAATAATATAAATAATACAAATACTACTACTTCTTCATTACAACAACAACAACAACAACAACAACAACAACATAGTGATAATGGTGCAATTAATATTACAACTAATAGTATACCATTAAATTCAATACCAGGTGGTATTAATAATTTTAGTGATGCATTTAATAATTATCAACAATTATTACAACTTTGTAAATTATTTTCACCATTAGTTATTCAATCTTGTTTATCGTTTTTTAAGAAACCATCATTGTTGGATCATCAACAATACAAGAAATCATTAAAAGAGAAAATTCATCAACAAAAGATTAAAGGTTATCAAATTTATTCTTTCTTTCAACAACAACATCAAGATCAATTAGAACAATCCTTAAAAGAATTAAGTTCAGATCCTTTCAAAAGAGAAACGTTTTTAACAATTATTGGTAATCCTGAAAATTTAGATAATCAATCTTTTATTCAAAAAATTAAACAATCTTTAATAGTTGTCCAACCAAATTCACCTTTAAATTTACCAAAATCTTCTTCTTCTTCTTCTTCTTCTTCAAGTGGTAGTAATACTAATACTAATATTGCTAATAATAATAATACTACAACTACTAATACATCATCTTCTCCAAAGGATGATTTATCACCAAAACCTTCTCCAACCATTTCAAAACCTGTTGATCCAAGATTAGAAAAAAGAAATTTAATTGGTAAGGCGTTACCATTAATTGCTACTCAACAACAAGGACAACAAATTTTACCATCACCACAATCACCTACTAGTATTCAAAATCCGACCATTCCTACTACTACCTCAACTAACGCTACTACTACTACTACTACAACTACTACTAATTCCTCGTCACCATCATTCTCTTCCACTTCTCCCAATAACACGAATACAGTACCAACACCAATTCAACCGGTAACATTTAAAAAGAATAGTATTTTTTCAAAATCATTACCTTTAATTGGCCAACCAACTTCTTCTTCTTCTTCAATCTCTGCGACATTGGCTGCTGCTTCTGCTTCAATTAAGCCTTCTGTAAATAATTCAATATCGGCCACATTGGCTGCTGCAACTGCAACTTTACAAACAACAACAACACCTTCACCTTCATCTACACCAACATCTACACCAACATCTACACCAACCCTAACAACAATACCATTATCCTCTTCAACTATAGCTCCACCTGTCGATAATATGATACCTTCTACAACAACTACAACACCAATGCCATCAACAGATTCAACTATAGTCATTCCACCATCCACTAATTCTAATTTAATCATGGCAACAACTACGAGTCCCATACCTGATGTTGAAATAGTGGAAAAGAAAAAGAATTTATTTTCCTCATTACCTTTAATTGGACAAAAACAATCCTCGCCATCCATAACAAATACGATAATAGAGACAACAGCAAAAATAGATTCACCAAAAAATGTTGAACAATCAATACAAACAACAACACCCACTACTTCAATCAATGAAAAGAAAAAGAATATTTTCGCACCACTTCCATTAATTAGTCAACCATCACCAATCCCAAATAATAGCATCAACAACACCACTACTACCACTACTTCTATTTCCACCATATCACCATCTTCCCAATCCCCTATATCTTCTCCTATCGTATCAAATACTACTACTACAATACCAATTGGTGATACTACATCTAATACTACCACTACACCCACTACCGAAAAGAAAAAGAATCCATTCGCCACACCATTACCATTGATCGGTCAAACACAAATACAATCACCATCTAAACAACAACCACAATTACCAATTAGCAAACCAATACCAAAATCATCACCACCAACTGGCCAAAATATTTTCTCAAAACCTTTACCATTGATTGGTGGTAGCAATAAAGCAACTGCAGCAGCAAATTCTTCTATACCATCAAATGCACCACCAAAGAAACCATTATTGGATATCTATCAATTACCACCAACTATTGTCAATACTAAGAAAGTACAAACAAAAAGTTTAAATTCTCAATCATTTGGCGTTAAATTAATGAATCAACAACCAATCATACCTTCTGTGAAAAAGTTACCACCACAATCAAATATCTTTTCAAAACCTTTACCATTAATTGGTCAACAACAATCTATTAAAACTCCAACAACAGCAGCAGCAGCAACAACAACAACAGCAACAACAACAACAACAATAACAACAACAACAAAAACTTCTAATACTACTGAATCATCAAAAATAACATCCTCTGAAACAGAATCTTCCACAGAATCTTCTACAGATACAAATACTGTATTGCAACCTCTTACTGCAGTACCAGCTTTAGTAAAATCAAATCAAATTAGTAATTCAAATATTGAAAATGGAGATATTGTAAATATTATAAAAGAAATTTCATCATCATCATCACCAATCATCACAAATAAAGAAGAAACTATTTTAAGTGATAATAAAAAGGAAGAAGAAGAAGAAAATGATGATAATCAAGATGATGACCAAGATGATGAAAATGATGAAAATAATGAAAATGTTGACGATGAAGATGATGATGAAGACGATGATGACAATGAAGACGATGAAGAAGACGATGAAGATGGAGACGGAGAGGATGAAGATGAATTAATGATTGATGATACAAACACATCATTTGATCAATCAATATCAACTTCAAGTAAAAAGAGAGGTAATACATTATTATTATCAGATTCAGATTCAGATGATGATAATGAAAATAATAAAAAATTAAAATTAAATAGTGAAGATTCTTTAATTCAAAATGATAATAATTATACCTCTGATGAAATTGATAACAACAATAATAATAATAATAATGATGATAATATTAATAATAATAATAATAATAGTAATAAAGTTAATAAAAAGAATAAAAAGAAGAAAAAGAAAACAAAGAAAGTTAAAATTGAAGAAAATAAAAAGAAAATTCAAGAGAAAGTTAAAGAAAAGTCACCTAAAAAGAAGAATAATAAAAATAAAAACAATAATAATAATAATAAAAAGAATATTAAAAATTTAACATCACCAACTTCTTCAGCAAATATTGAAACTGCAAAATTATATCAAGGTATTGATTTTAATCAACCAAAAGAAAAGAAAGAATTAACAGTGGTTTGTAATTTTTATAAGATTGGTATGTGTAAAAAAGGTAAAGATTGTACATTCATTCATGAAGGTCCTGTTGAAATTAGAAAACCAACTGAAGTTTGTAAATATTTTAAAACTTCATCATGTGCAAAAGGTGATTCATGTACTTATTCTCATGATTTAAAAATTGAACCTTGTAAATATTATAATTCACCAACTGGTTGCACAAATGTAAATTGTCAATATGATCATCGTTTAATTACACCACCACTACAACAACAACAACAACAACAACAACAACAACAACAACAACAACAACAACAACAACAACAACAACAACAACAACAACAATCATCATTATTTTCAAATTCAAATAATAATTCCCCAATTTTAAATTCTTCTTCATTATTATCTTCCAATAGTAATTCCCCAATTTTAACAAACACCACTACAACTACAAATACAACATTATCA
The DNA here is from genome assembly GCF_000004695.1 of Dictyostelium discoideum AX4. Taxonomy (NCBI): domain Eukaryota; phylum Evosea; class Eumycetozoa; order Dictyosteliales; family Dictyosteliaceae; genus Dictyostelium; species Dictyostelium discoideum. Next base: position 8,021,420 of record NC_007088.5, on the reverse strand, counting down.
ACAAATTTATCAACACCACCTTTATTAACTTCAAATTTTGATTTCAATTTCCAAGATAATCAAGATGAAAACAATTATAATAATAATTATAATAATATTAATAATATTAATAATAATAATAATAATAATAATAATAATAATAATAATATTAATAATAATAATAATAATAATAATAATAATAATAATAATAATAATAATAATAATAATAATAATAATAATAATAATAATAATAATAATAATAAACCATTTTTATCATTCCAAATGGATAATCAATATTTATTCCAACAACCTCTACAACAAGATCAACAACAGCAACAACTACAACAACAACAAAACCAACAATTAAATGAAGAATATCAAAATTCTAATGAAACATTTTAATAAAATTTTAAAAAAACATATAGATAAAAATAAATAATTGATTTTTTTTTTTTTTTTTTTAAATTTTTAAAAAAAAAAAATAAGTAAATGAAATAATATTGAAATAATTTATTTAAATAATTATTTTTTTTTTTTAAAATTTTCTTGGGTTTTAAACTAATTCACCACTTTTTTTATAAACATAATCTGGAAAAACACGACCAATTTTTTTAATAAAATATTGACCATAGGTACCATCAAATTCATGAATATTTTGTTTATCCCATCTTTCTGGTTTATCAGCAAATTGGCTTAGTTGATCATAGTTTGGAATTAATTTTGGAATTGAATTAAGAGATGGGTCTAAAAAGAATGGAATTGAGAAACGATCACGACCACTTTTATTATACTTTACACGATGAAGATTTGAAAGATAATAACCACCAGTCATTTTATCCAACATATCACCAATGTTGCAAATAAAAGTACCTGGAATTGGTGGTGCATCGATATACTCTTCAGAATTCTTAGATTTAACTTGCAAACCACCGACATCATCTTGATAAAGTACAGTTAATAAACCCCAATCAGTATGTTGTCCAGTTCCAAATTTTTCAACTTCTGGTTTCTTTGATTCATCAGGATTTGGTGATTTTTTTCCTCCATTATTACTTTCATCGTCTTCTTGCTCTTCTTCTTGTTCTTGATGATGAAATGATGGATAATGAAGTAGTCCCATTAGAATGAATGGATCATATGTGTAATTCTTGAAGAAATAATCTTGAGGAAGATTTAAACTTAATGAAATTGCTTCAATTATTTGTTGAGATAAATGAGTTAACTTTTCGATATAGGTATGAATTGTGCTTTTAAAACCTTGGATCTCATATTGTTCCTCTTGTTCAGCGGTTGGGTATAATGGAACATTATGGATTGTATTAATATCACCATCCATCTCTGAGGAGTAATAGCAACCTTCTTTCCAATCGACTTGACCATAAGTAATTTCTTGACCGACTTTGAAGAATCCGAGCCATTCTCTATTGGTAAGTCCCATTTTCCATTTCATTTTGATTTCAAGTGGCAAAGAAAAGAATTTTTTAATTACATTTTGTAAATTTTCAATTAATTCTTGATCAACTCCATGATTCTTTATATAAAAAAATCCATACTCTTTACATGCTTTATTAATTTCTTTGGCAACTTGATTTTTATCATTTTCATTATTTTGAAAAGATGAAATATCAATAATTGGTAATTTTTCAATATCAATTTCCATTTTTTTTTTTTTTTTTTTTTTTTTTCTAAACAAAATTTTATTATTTATATTTTAAAAAAAAATAATAATAATAAAAAATGATTTTACTATTAATTAATATATAAATTAATGATAATAATAATTAAAAAAAAATTAAAAAAAAAAAATTAAATTGTTGGTGGTTAAATAAAAGCAAAAAAAATAAATAAAAAATAAAAATTAAATAACAAAAAATAAAAATTAAATAACAAAAAAAAAAAAAAAAAAAGTTTGGTTGGCAAGTGTGGTTTTTACATTTTATCCAAATTTATATTTAAAATTAAAAAAAAAAAAGGTTATTTTTTTAATTATTAAAGCTGTTAACCAATAGTAATCATTAGTATTTAGACCCCAATAATTAAAATCTGAGTTTTTGCACTTTTTTTTTAAATTTTTTTTTTTATTTTTTTTGTTTTAGATTTCATAAAACTAAAACTCTTTTGTCTCTCCATCTCTTGTTGGTTTTTTAACATCAGCATCTTTTTTTTTTTTTTTTTTTTTTTTTTTTTTGCCATTCAAATAATTATCTATTAAAGAACAAGCCATTATAGTAATTATAAAATCCTGTCACCAAAATCATTAGTTTTTTGTTAAAGTAATTAAAAAAAAAATTAATAATTATATATAAAAAAAAAAAGAAAAGATATTGTTTTAATAAAAAAAAAAATTAACAAAAAAATGTTTTTATTTGATTTTTATTTTTCAATTTTTTTTTTTTTTTTTTTTTTTTAAAAAATATCCACTCTTACTGTATTTAGGCAAATGATTGGATTTAACTCATTCTCCTTTTTTAAAAATAAAATCATTTTCAAAATAAAAAAAAATAATAATAATTTGAGAGAAAATGGTGGTAGGTTGTTGACATTGCATGGACAAAAATAATTAAATTTTGATTTTTTTTTTTTTTGGCGCATACAAGGTTGCAAATGATTTTTTTTTATTTTTTATTTTTTTATTTTAATTTTATATTTTTTTTATTTTTTTTTTTTTTTTTTTTATTTTTTTTTTAACAAAAAAAAATTCCTTTTCACTTTTATTTACACGAATTGTTTGTTTTTGATATAATCGTAATTTGATTATTTTGTATAGTTGTATTTATAAATAATCTATTATTTTCTATTAATTTATTATTTTTATTGTGTGTTTTTGTGCTTGTGTGTGTTTTTAAGTCTGAAATAATTCAAAAAAAAAAAAAAAAAAAAAAAAAAAAAAAAAATTATTTGGTATTTTATTAAAAAGAAATATTAATTGTGATAATCTCAAGAAAACCTATATTAATTTATTTTTTTAAAAACCAATTATTTACAGACACACATTGTTTCATTCCAATTTTAATTAATTTAACTAAAATCTAAAAAAAAAAAAAAAAAAAAAAAACCTAAAATATAATAATAATAATAGTAATATTATAATAATAAAAACTTCATTTCTTTATAGTAATAATAAATAATAAATAATAAATAATAATAATAATAATTTAAAAATGAAAATAATATTAAAATTATTATTAATAATATCTATAATTATATCAATAACGAATGGAAATGATTTTAATATAAATAGTAATAGCAACAGTAATAGTAATAATAATAATAATAATAATAATAATAATAATAATAATAATAATAATAATAATAATAAAAATAAAAAATCATACCATAATGGAATAGCAGATTCATATAGTAATAGTAGAGAAGATACAAATTTAGATATGGATAAAAATAATTTAGCAAATGGTGGTGTTGGTGGATTTAATAGTTTTAGTAGTAACAAAGCACCACCATCATTATTTGAACAAATGGGTAACAGATTATTTTATCATAATGACCATTTCAGTGATATTAGTAACTCAATTCAACAATTTGGTGAATTCATTGAATCTTTAAAGAATGGTAATTTTAAAAATCAATTAAAATCAAAAAGAGAATTAAATAAAAAGAAAAAGTTAAATAATGATAATGGTGATAGTAGTGATAACGAAATACATGATGAAAATTATTATTATGAGCATTATACACCATCACCGTTATTGTCGCCTTCAAATTCAATAATTGCACAACAACAATTAAAACAGTTAGAAAAGAAACAAGCTAGATATGGTAATAAGGCAAACCACCAATTCAAAACATTTAATAGTAATAGCAATAACAATAACAATAATAAAATCAATAGAAATTTCTTATCGGCTGATGAAAATAAATTAAATCAATTAATTGGTAAAGAGTTGGGTAAACATCCAATCACTGAGGATTTAGAAGAATGGTTTGAAAATAATAAAGAGCAATTACAACAAAAATCAAATAATCTTTTAAAAAGTTCAATTAATAATAATAATGATGATGATAATAATATTAATAGTATCGATAGTAAACTTTATGGTTCAAACATTGCTTCAATTTGTAATTCTGGTGTTTTAGTAACTACTCCAACTTTGACAAATACTTGTCAAGGTCAAGTTTGTTATATTAATGAAATGAAATGTAATGGTCAAAATATAACAATTACAACTTCAACTCCTTATAATGCAACTTTTAATTATGATACTTGTCAAATTAATTCTGTAAGTTATTTTTTTTTAAAATAATAATAATAAATAAAAAAATATATTTTATATTTCTAACCTTCCACTCTTCCCCTCTTCCCCCTTCCTCTTCCCCTCTTTCCCTCCCCTTTCGCTCTTTCGCTCTTTCCTCCTCCCCCTTTACTCTTTTTTTTATTTTATTTTAGATTTATTGTCCAAATTCATTTAGTTTTATTAAAATTTATGATTTTAAATCATTATATGGATTAAATCAGTGTAATACAATTAAATTTCAATGTGATAAAGAATATTTGAGTGATTGTAAAATTGATGATTTAGTATGTGATGGTAATACACAATTTGGAGATAAGATTGATATGTTTGGATTTCAATGTACAAATGAAAGATTAGTTTGTGATGGTGTGGTAGTACCAACAAATAAATATAAACAATATAATCAATCAATTGCAAATGGTGATTGTATTGTTCAAAATTATCCATGTTCATCATCAGTTGAACCAATTATAGATATCAGTTTAATTTGTAATAATAAGAATAGTAATTGTTCAATCTCTTACAAAGTGACTGGATCAGCATCTTTAAATTGTTCAAGAGATTTACCAAGTTATTCTTGTGAATGTCCAATGGATTATATGGGAAAGCTATGTAATAAACAAACACCAATCATTTGTGAATTAAATTTAGTATCACCAAAACCAAATTGTTCAGGTGATAATTTCATTCTCTCTCAATCTCATTGTTTCACATTCACTAAAAACTCTTCACCATCTTTTAAATTCAATTTAGATTGTTTCTTTGCTGTAAATAATCCAACTCCAAATTTTAATTTTAAATATTGGTTAAATAATCCAAATGTAATGTATTTAAACCTTTTTTTTAAAAACAAATAATAATAATATTATATATAATATTTTTACTAATAATAATAATAAATAATAATAATAAATAATAGTTAAAAATTAGTAATCCAGTTACATGGAGTTTATCAAGTGAATATATTAATTTTTATAGATTATTTAATACATCAATGAAAAATGAATATGTATTATCAAAAGAACAAATTGCTGGTACTCAACCAGTTTGGTTTAATTCAACTCAAATTTCAATGATTACCGATCAATATTTTATTGCAAAAAGATTATATACTGAAATATCTTTAATAACTCCATCTTCAAATAATCCAAATAGTGGTGGTGGTTCTAGTAGTAGTAGTAGTAGTAGTAACAGTGCTAGTAGTAGTAGTAGTTATGGTGGCGGTAGTATCGATACAGGTTCAATGAATAATAATTTATTATCATCAGTTATTTCTACAAATACTGCAACATTATCAAAATTCTTTATTTATGTTTCAGATTATCCAATAACTTCTCATCCATCACCATCAATGTCAAAACTTAAATTAGCATTGATAATTGTTGGTTCCTTCTTAGCTTTTGTTTTATTAATTGCTGCTTTTATTTTTTACAAAAATAAATTAAAGGTTAATTAAAAAAAATAATAAAAAAAAAAAATAAAAAAATAAAAAATAAAAAAATAAAAATAATAAAAAAATAAAAAAAAAAAAACTTTATGCAACTTCAATAAAAAAGTGTAAAAAAAAAAACTTTATGCAACTTCAATAAAAAAGTGTAAAAAAAAAAATTAATTTTTTTATTTGTTTTATTTAATTAGCTAATTTTTTTTTTTTTTTTTTTTTTTTTTTTTTTTATTCAGGTTTAATCCCAATTCCAGTTTTTGCTTCACTAATTTTTAATATTATTACATTTTCAAAGAAAAAAAAATTTTGGGTAAAACCAAAAAAATAAAAAAAAAAAAGTGGAATTTAATTGGATTTCTTTACTTTTTTTTTTTTTTTTTTTTTTTTTTTTTTCTCTTTACAATTAAAGAGGTTATTTTGGATTCTTTTATTATCAAGAAAAAAAAATAATAAACTAATTTCCAAACTCTCAAAAACAAAAGAAATCCAAAAGCTATTATTTTAATTTTTTTTTTTTTTTTTCTTTTTCTTTTTTTTTTTTTTTTTTTTTTTTTTTTTTGGAAATTTAAAAAAACAATCATTTTAATTTTTTTTATTTTTTTTATTTGAAAGTGATGGGAAATTAAAATTTTGGTTGAGGGGACAGTGGGAAGCATTTATTCTTTTGTGTGGGAAATTAAAAAAATAAAAAAAATAAAAAATAAAAATAAAATTGTTTTATTAAAGATATTATTTTCATACCTAATCAGAAAAAAAAAAATTGATGTTAAAAAAAAAATCCCTAAATATAAAGCGAAAGTTGCAAATTTTCAATTTTTTTTTTTTTTTTCCTTTTTTTTTTAATTTAAAAACTCAATTAAACAGCTGGTATTGTTATTAGTGTAGTAGTGATTGTTATTACCAATAATCGCAATATCTACACGCACGAACATGATGGAGTTAAAATAAAAAAAATAATAAAAAATAAAAAAAAAAAAATAAAAAAAATCACACACACACACTAAACATCCAATGGAATCATAATTTTTTTCTTTTTTTTCTTTTCTTTTTTTATTTTTTTTTTTTTTTTTTATTATTAATTGGGTTATTTAAACTCTTTTTTTTTTTTTTTTTTTTTTTTTTTTTTTTCTTTATTTACTATTAATTGGGTTTTAATTTTTTTTTTTTTTTTTTTTTTTTATTTTATGAAAATTTACACAAATAATTCTCTTCGTTTTCCATTAAGTATGTAATATCTATTATTTGGCGCCAAATATGGTTATATTTTAATTATTATTTTTATTATTATTTTTATTATTATTTTTATTATTATTATTATTATTATTATTATTATTATTATTATTATTATTATTATTATTATTATTATTATTATTATTATTATTATTATTATTTTTTTTTTTTTTTTTTTTTTTCTTTTTTTTTTTTTTTTTTTTTTTATGTATGTACAATATTATTTTAATTTGGAATAGTATGTATTGAAACTTAACATAAACCCATTCGCAGTTCTTTTTTTTTTTTAAATTTTAAATTTTTTTTTTTTTTTTCATTTTCAAAAATTTCAGACCAGAAAACCAAGGTTTTGGGTTTCCAATTTAAATTTATTTTTTTTTTTTTTTTGAAATAAAACAATTGTGGCCAAGTAAAAAAAAAAAAAAATAAAATAAAATAAAATAAAAAAATTCCATCGGTTTTGGTCAGTTTCCCAAAAAAAAAAAATACGAAAAATTTTTGGTTTTTTTTTTTTTTAAAATTTTTTTTTTTTTTTTTTTTTTTTTTTTTTTTTTTTTTTTTCTTTCTTCTTCAAACACAAGTTATAATCAAATTTTTTTTCTTCCAACTTTAACAATTTTTTTTTTTTTTTTTAAATTTTTTAATTTTTTTAATTTTTTTTTTTTTTCGGGTTTTTTAATTTTATTTTAATAAAAAATTAAAATAAAATCCTATTAATTTTAAAAATAAAAATAAAAATAAAAATAAAAATAAAAAAAATAAAAATAAAAATAAAAAAAATAAAAATAAAAAAAATAAAATAAAATAAAATAAAATAATTAATATAAGTTTTTTTTTTTTTTAAAAAAAAAAAAATAAAAATAATAATCAACAATAATAAATAAAAAAAATAGAGAGAAAAATGGATTTTCCATCTCAATCAGAAAAAAAAAAATATATCACCAAGAAAAGAACCACACTTTTCTCTTATGACGATGATGACGATGATGATGATTTTGATCAAAATCGAGAGTTTATACATATGTCATCTTATGAAGAATCAAAGGATCAACAAAATTCATTCAATACACTACTTTTAAGTGAACTTTCAAATTGTGAAGATCAAAAACAACAACAACAACAACAATCATCCTCTCCAACACAAAGTGACTGTGATTCTTCTCCAACTAATAACAATAATAATAATAATACCAATAATAATATAGTGCATCATTTAAATAATAGTAATAGTATACCAATTAGTGGTAGCAATAATAATAATAATAATAATAATAATAATAATAATAATAATAATAATAATAATAATAACAATAATAATAGCCATCATCATCATTTAAGAAAAGGCAGAAGACTATTTCATGATGATAATGACGACCAACCAATTTATCCAGCTTCAGCATCTCTATCATCAACTAAAACAAATATGTTTCCTTCAAGTCCAATTTTATATTCATCTCCATCCTCTCAACAACAACAACAACAACAACAACAACAATCACAATCACAACAAACAAATGAATTTAAAGTTCCATCATTTACACCTTTATCATTTATTAATAATAGTTCAACAAATAGTATGAATATAAGACCAATAAATAATAATAGAATATATAATAATTTAAATAATAATAATAATAATAATAATAATAATAATAATAATATCAATAATATCAATAATAATAATATCAATAATATCAATAATAATTATAATAATAATAATAATAATGAAGAGGATCAAATATTTTCATCATCATTACCAACATCACCAGTATCATGGTCAGCAAATGGTTCAATGATGAATGGACATAATATAAATAATATTACTGGAAATCATAGTAGATTCCTATCGAATGGTAGTTATAACAAAGGAAATACCTTTCCATCAACAGAGGTAAAAAGAGTAAGACCCGATCAAAGGGCATTCAATGAAAACTCTTTCTCAATGTCACCAACACCATCACCACCTCCAACACCATCATTAAAAAGAAATAATTATTCCTCTCCAAAATTTGAACCAGTTTTTATAAGATTGGCTGAAGAAAGAACAAATAGAAAAAGGTCAACTTCAATGACTTCAAATGTAAATAATAACAATAATAATAATGCTAATAATAATAATGTAAATAATAACAATAACAATAACAATGGTCCAAATTCTATATCATCCCTAATTGCAAATGTTAATCCTTTTACAGAAGAGGGTAGATTGCAATCATTGAATAAACCATGTCCTTCATTTCAACTTGTAAATAATAATAACAATAATAATAATGCCAGTAATAATAATAATGATAATAATAATAATAATAATAATAATAATAATAATAACAATAATAATGACGATACCTGTAATAATAATAATAATAATTCACAAAATATTGATAATAATTTAATAACTAAATTTTCATTATATAAACATACTTTTCAAGAATTGGATTTAATTGGTGAGGGTAGTTTTGGTCATGTTTATAAGGTTAGACATAGAATTGATGGATGTCTATATGCAATAAAGAAAACCAAAAAACCATTAAAAGGTCAAAAAGATCGTGATATAGTATTGAGGGAAGTTTATGGTTTATCTGCAATTAAAGATCATACCAATATCGTTAGATATTTTAATGCTTGGGAAGAAGATAGTCATATATTCATTCAAATGGAACATTGTAATGGTGGTAATATTTATAAATGGGTAACTGAACATATTAAACAATCCGAATCAAATTTACTCTTATTGGCAAAACAAATCCTTACCGGTATTGTTTATATTCATTCTTTGGGTTTAGTTCATTTAGATATTAAACCTGAAAATATATATATAATTTATAAATGTAATCAAAATCAAATCATCACTAATAATAACAATACTTGCTCCATTAATAATAGTAGTAATGGTAGTGATAGTTATTTCAAAAGTAAAATTAAAACAACTGAAAATGATCTTGATAACTTTATAACAACAACAAATAGTGTAAATAATAACAATTGTAATAATAATAATAATAATAATGTAGATAATCAAAATAATAATAATCAAAATAATTATTTAATAATTGATGGTAATAAAATTAATTTTAATAGTATAACATTTAAAATTGGTGATTTGGGTTTATTAAATGAAGCAACCAATACAAAAATCTATTCAGAAGGTGATAGTAGATACTTATCAAGAGAATTATTACACGACGATATGTCTGCTTTGAAAAAAAGTGATATCTTTTCATTGGGTTGTACCTTATATGAATTGGCAAGATGTAAACCATTACCAAAGTCTGGCATGGAATGGGACTCAATTAGAAATGGTATACTATCATTTGAAAAGGAAGATTCAATATACGATGATAATAAGAATGATTTCTCAACAGAATTTTGGCAATTAATTAAATCAATGATTCATCCTGATCCTTCCGTAAGACCTTCTGCTGAACAATTATTAGAACATCCATTGATTAAATATGGTGTCATAGAAATTGATGACTTTGAAAATGAAATTGAAACCTTAAAAAATTTATTGGCTGAAAAAGAAAAAGTTTTAATCATTCAAAAAGAAAAACAAAAATTAAGACAAAACCAATTACAACAAAAAATGCAACAACCAAATTTTATAGAATTGAAACAACAACCTCAACAACAACAAGAAAAACAACAAATGTTACATCAACAAAAACAACAATATTTAGAACAACATAATAATAATAATGATAATAATAATAATGAATTTGATGAATCAGAGAAAGAATATCAAATCCAACTCGAACAATTTAAAATTCAAAAAATGCAATTTCAGCTACAACAAGAACAATTACAATATCAACACCAACATAAACACCAAAATTTCTTTACCAAACAAATTTGTACTGCTTCTCAAATTGAAGGTGGAATAAAAAATATGGCTTTGTAGATAATAATAAATTTACTTTTTTTTATGTATAAAAAATTTCTAAACCTCCTTGTTCTTTTATTTCTATTTTTTTTTTTTTTTTTGGGTGGTTGGCAATTTTTTTGGGTGTCTCATTTTTTTTTGGTGGGTTGGCAATTTTTTTTTTTTTTTGTCAAATTCCAAAATTGTTTTGGGATTATTTTAATTTTTTATTTTATAAATAAAAAGATTTAAATACTGTTTATTTTTAATTTTTTTTTTTCTATTATTATTTTTTACAAATTCTCTTTTATTTTTTTATTTTTTTTATTCAATTATTGAATTTTATTTTAAGAAAAAAAAAAAAAAAATTTATTATTAGTAAATTTAAAATCTATAATGGTGACAAAGAATTTAATTTAAAAAAATAAAATAGATTTTTTTAAAAAAAAGTGATGTAAAAACTCAAATATTAAAAGATTTATTTTAAAAATGATGATTTACAATTTTAATTTTTTTTTTTTTTTTTTTTTAAAAGTTTTATTTTTAAAATTTTTTTTTATTTTATTTTATTTTTAGATTTTATTTTATTTTTTTTTTTTTGATTTATATTTTTTTCTTTTTAAAATTTAGTTAGTTGAATCTACAGTACCCTTTGATGAACGTGAATAGTATTGTTTAATAGTTTTTTCAGTGATACGTTTGAGGAGATTGCTTGGGAAAGTTCTTAATAAAGACCAACCAAGATCCAATGAATTAAAGATATCACGATTTTCATAATGGTTTTGACCGACAAAGCTAGATTCGAAACGTTCTAAAAATTCTAAGTAGAGTTTATCTTCAGAAGAAAGTGCTTCCTCACCAACGACAGCTTTCATAGCTTGGACATCTTTACCGATGGCATAGTTGGCATACATTTGATTTGAGACTTCAGAGTGATCGCCACGGGTCATGTCGTCACCAATGGCGGATTTCATAAGACGAGAAAGTGATGGTAATACATTGATTGGTGGGTAGATTTGTCTGTTATTGATTTGACGATCAATGAAAATTTGACCTTCAGTAATGTAACCAGTTAAATCTGGAATTGGATGGGTAATATCATCATTTGGCATAGTCAAAATTGGAATTTGAGTGATAGAACCATTACGACCTTGAATACGACCAGCACGTTCGTAAATGGTTGAAAGATCTGTATACATATAACCTGGATAACCACGACGACCTGGTACTTCTTCACGAGCAGCAGATACCTCACGAAGAGCATCAGCATATGAAGACATATCGGTTAAAAGAACTAAAACGTGTTTTTCACATTGATATGCAAGATATTCGGCGGTGGTCAATGCAAGACGTGGAGTAATAATACGTTCGATGGTTGGATGATCTGCTAAATTAAGGAAGAGAGCAGTTCTATCCATAGAACCTGATTCTTCGAAATCACGTTTGAAAAATGATGCAGTTTCCATATTAACACCCATAGCTGCGAATACAATAGCAAAATTATCTTCATGATCATCAATAACACCTTTACCTGATTTTTTAACTAAACCAGCTTGACGACAAATTTGAGCGGCAATCTATTATTAAAAAAAAAAAAAAATAAATAAATAAAAATTAAATTAATAAATTAATTTTTATTATTTGCGATTTTATATATATGCATGTATGATTGTGTATATAATTTTTATTATACTTACTTCATTGTGTGGTAAACCTGCAGCAGAGAAAATTGGAATCTTTTGACCACGAGCAATTGAATTCATAGTATCAATAGCAGAGATACCAGTTTGAATCATTTCTTGTGGGTAAACTCTAACTGATGGATTGATTGGTTGACCTTGAATATCTAAGTATTCTTCAGCTAAAACATTTGGACCTTTATCAACTGGTTTACCTGAACCATTGAAAATACGACCTAATGAATCTTCTGATACTGGCATCTTTAAAATATCACCAGAGAATTCACAACGAGTGTGTTTGGCATCAATACCAATTGTACCTTCGAAAACCTTTTTGATTTTTTTTTTAAAAAATAAAAAAAAAAAAAAAAAAAAAAATTTATTAGTAAATTAATTCATTAAAATTAAAAATAAAAAATAATAAAATGAAAAATAAGAAAGAAGTAAAAAGTAAAATTTAAAAAAAATAAAAAAATCTGTGGTTTTTTTTTTTTTTTTTTTAAAAAAATTATATTATTATTTTTTTTTTTTAAAATTAATTAAATACATACTTGTACAACAGCTCTTTTACCTTGGATTTCCAAAACTTGACCTTTTCTTTGAGTACCATCACCTAAAGTTAAAGTTACAATTTCAGAGAATTTTGGACCTCTGATATTATCTAAAATAACGAGTGGACCATTTACTGCTGTAACAGTTCTATAATCTAAACGTGGGTTAACTTGATAGTTTCTTGTGATAGCTGCGATATGATCTTCAAATCCAACCATTTTAATTTATTTATATATATGAAAAAAGATATAAGAAAAAAAAAAAAAAAAACTAAATAATTTAAATTTAACAAAAAATTAAAAAAAAAAAAAATATAAAAAAAAAAAAAAAATTTCACTTTTTTAAAAAAAAAAAAAAAAAATTAAAAAAAAAAAAAAAAAAAAAATCAAAAAAAATTTGCCTGGTTAAACAGACTATTGCTTTGGAAAATAAAAATTAATTTCTTTTTTTCACTAAATAAATTTTTTTTTTTTTTTTTTTTAAAAATGTTCGTTTTTTTTTACACTGGTAATCTTTTTTTAATTTTTTTTGTTTAATTTATTGTCTGTTATTTTTTTTTTTATTTTTATTTTTTTTTATTTTTATTTTTTCTTTTTTAGGGATGAATTCTTATTAATCTGGTTTAATATATAATTTATTATTATATTACTATTTATTTAATTTTAATTAATTTTTTTTTTTTTTTTTTTTTTTTTTTTTAATTTATTTTTTTTTTTAAATTTTTTTTTTTTTTAATTTTTATTATTGTTTTTGCGAAAAAAGAAATCAGAAAAAGAAAAAAAAAAGAAATTAAAAAAAAAAAAAAAATAATGATAGTAATAAATAAATAAATAATAATAATAAAAAAAACAAAAAAAAAAAAAAAAAAAAAAAAAAAAAAAATTTATAAATGGTTATTTTTTTTGGGATAATAGAAACCTAGATTTAAAAATCCACTTTTTTTTTTTAAAAAAAAAAATTTGATGAATATTTTCAGTTCAATTTATTGGTTCATTAAAAATAAATAAATATTAAAAAAAATAAAAATAAAAAATTAAATAAATAAATAAATTAATGAATAAATAAAAAATAAAATAAAAATAAAAAATAAATAAAACCAACCTTTAAGTTTTAAAAATTCTTCTGGTTTTTTATTTTACATTTTTTTTTTTTTTTTTTTTTGTTTTTTTTATTTATTTATTTTTTTATTTTTTTATTTTTTTTTAATATGCATAATAAATATATATATAAAATAAAAGAATGGAAGAGGAAAAAAAAAAAAAAAAAAAAAAAAAAAAAAAAAAAAAAAGATCACA
>NC_007088.5:7974629-8002129 GCF_000004695.1 Dictyostelium discoideum AX4 | reverse complement strand
TCAATTATTAATATTAAAAACACACACATACATACTACATAAACATTACTAATACTTTTTATTTTTTTTTTTAAAAAAAAAAAGTGAAGTTAATGCAAACTTTTTATATAAAGATCATGAAACTAGATCAAGAATGATTGATGGTGAACATAAATTAGTTGCAGCAAAATGTAGACAAATTATAGAGTTAAAGAATCATGTTTGTGATACACCAGATAAGAATTTCGTTGTTATCAATCAAAAAGGTATTGATCCAATTTGTTTGGATATGTTAGCAAAAGCAGGTATAATGGGTTTACGTCGTGCCAAACGTAGAAATATGGAGCGTTTAACATTGGCATGTGGTGGTACAGCAATGAATTCATTGGAAGATTTAACACCAGATTGTTTAGGTCATGCAGATTTAGTTTATGAACAAACCTTGGGTGAAGAGAAATATACATTTGTTGAGGGTGTAAAGAATCCATTCTCTTGTACCGTTTTAATTAAAGGTCCAACCAAGCATCAAATCGAACAAATTAAAGACGCCCTTCGTGACGGTTTACGTGCCGTTAAGAACACAATCGAAGATAAATGTGTTGTACCAGGTGGTGGTGCTTTCCAAATCGCCGCTTATGCTGATTTAATGAAATTCAAAGAAACTATCACTGGTCGTACCAAATTGGGTATTCAAGCATTCGCCGATGCTCTTTTGGTAGTTCCAAAAACTTTGGCTCAAAACTCTGGTTTCGATCCAATGGATACCATCATTAAATTACAAGAGGAATACGCCAAGGGTCATATCGTCGGTTTAGATGTTGAATCAGGTGAACCAATGGATCCAGTAAGTGAAGGTATTTTCGATCAATATTCTGTATTAAAACAAGTTTATCGTTCTTCACCTGTTATCGCTTCTCAATTACTCCTCATCGATGAAATTATTAAAGCTGGTAAAGGTATGAGAGGTTCTTCAGTTCCAGAAGGTCAAGAATAAATTTGAAAAATTAAAATAATAATAATAATAATAATAAAATAATAAAAAAAAAAAAAAAAAAAAAAAATTAAAAAAAAAAAAAAAATTAAAAAAAAATAAAAACAAACACATATACATAAATTATTATTATTTTTTTTTTTAAAGAATTAATTCATTTTTATTTGTATGTAATAATTCATGAGGTGGGAATCCAACTAAAACTCTAATTGGTAAACTCCAATGTAAAGTATCAACTATTGGTACTGAACCATCATCTCTTAAGACACCAATATTTGGGTGTGGGAATAATTTCTTTTTCTTTGCAATTAATGAAGTTTGTTGATTTTGATTATTATTATTTTTATTATTTTGATTATTATTATTATTAATATTATTATTATTATTATTATTATTATTATTATTATTATTATTATTATTATTATTATTATTATTATTATTGCTATTGGTATTGGTATTATTATTATTATTATTGCTATTGGTATTATTATTATTATTATTATTATTATTAATTGTTTGGGTTGTATTTAATTTACTATTATTTGTTGAAGATGAAAAATTACTACTACTATTACTTAAAGTATCATCATTTACAATTGCATTTTCAGAATGACTACTACTTTGATTATCATCATCATCATAATCTCTATTTATATGATCCCTTTGTTGTTGTTTTTGTTGTTGTAATTCTTGTAAATGTTGTTGATGATTTAAATTCTCAACACTATTATTTCTAGAGTGATTACTATTATTATTATTATTATTATTATTATTATTATTATTTTTATTAATATGTGGTTCTAAATTATTTGTAGATGATTTTATTGGTGATACTGATGTTGGTGTATTTGATAATGATGATGGTGTATTTGGTGGAGTTATTAAAATTGGTAAATTATTACTACTATTAGATCTATTTGATACCATATTATTATTATTATTAATATTATTATTTGTATTGGTTGTAGATTGAATTGGTTGATAAGGTGTATATGATGATTTCATTGGTGTAACAAATTCGAATCTTAATGACCATTTTACTGATACTAAGTTTTTTTTTTTTTTTTTTTTTTTTTTTTTTTTTTTTTTTTTTTTTTTTTGTTTTTAAAAAAAAAAAAAAAGTTAGAATATTATGTTTGGTTATATAACTTTTAAATATTTTAAAATAAAATTACAAACCATATTTTGTAGAAAATTCAGGAGAAGCTTCAACAGGTATATGAAAAATAAAATGAGTTTGTCTTAAATTAGTGGTGAATTCATGAAGTTCACCATATAATTTTCTAATTGGTTTATTTGAACCACGAGTTGATTGAAGATATTTAGAGTCAATGATTTCTTCACATTCCAATTTAATTAGGATTTTAAAACATGGTATGGTTGCAATTGAGAAATCAAAAGTACCATGAACTGAATCACCTAAACTAAAAGCTGTTTTACAAATTGAAAAAGTTGCCAATTTATCAGTACCCTTTGAAATTACGATTGAAACTGGTGTTGAATGTTTATTTAGAATATCAATTACAGATTTCTTTGTATTGTTTGAATCATATTGTGATAGATTTTGTGGATAAGGTAATGGAAAGTATTGGGATTTCTTGAATGGTGAAATGGGCCATTTCGAAACTACCTCTAAATTATTTCTACTATATTCTTGAGTAGTTTCTGCTGATCCTTCTTCAAAATCAAACATCATATTACTCTTAAATTTAATTGATCTTAACGCTGATGCTGGTGTTAATATCCTAATTGGTACTGTTAAAATTTGTGCTGGATTCGTATAAACTTGTGATGCAATTGATAAAAAATAACTATATTTTAAACTTGTTCCTTTAAATGATGGTGGTAATGGTGATGGTAATGTTAAATAATAAATAACTAAATGATATATATATTATTATTATTAGTAATAAATCTACTAATTATTATCATCATGAAAATTATAATAAATAAATAACATACAAGATTTAGTTTGACCAGGTGGTATATATAATTCTGATGCTAAAAAAGTTGTTGGTGAAGTAAATATTGGTTTGCCATTTTCTCCAATTTCTGATAAATTTGGTAATGATGTGGCACTAGAAACACCAGCTGTAAATTTTTTACCACTAGTTAATGATTGTTTTGGGTTTAATTTGAATTGTTGTTGTTGTTGTTGTTGCTGTTGTTGTGGTTGTTGTTGTGGTTGCTGTTGATTATTTTTATTTTCTTGTGAAGATGATTGTTGTGGTTGTGGTTGTTGTTGCTGTTTAGTTTTATTTTTATTTGATTTATTTGAAGAATTTAATTTAATAAATGAAGATTCTACCATTAAATTACCATAAACTTGTGCTGTTATCCATGATATAGATTGTTCTCTTTGAGTTTGTTTACTACTTGTAACATTTTCAATATCATTGTTATTAAATCCTCCTAAATTTGAAATAAATATTCTACAAAATATTGTATCACCTGGAAAAAAAACTGCAGATTCTAATATACATTCAATTGATATTGGCATTATTTTTTTTACATTTAATTTTTTTTTTTTTTTTTTTTTTTCTTTTGAAAAATTAAAATTTTTTATTTTTTTATTTTTTTTTTAAAATTATACATGTAAAAGTAAATACATTCATAAAGAAATATTTAAAAATTAGAAAAAAAAAAATAAAATAAAAAAAAAACAATTAATTATAAACAAATTATAAAAAATAAAAAAAAAATAATTAAAATATAAATTTGAATCAGAAAATTAATAAACTAAAATAGGGATTATAAAAAAATAAAATAAATATAAAAAAAATATAAAATAAATATAAAATAAATATAAAATATTATAATAAATTTAAATTGAAATGAAAAAAAACTTGATATTGACATTTATGCTAACCCTCTAATTTTTTTTTTGTTTTTTTTTTTCATAAAAATAAAAAATAAATAAAGAACAAATGAATTAATAAAATAATTAATTAAGAAAATATTAAATCAAGATTATTTATTAAATTTTTTTTTTTTTTCAAATTTTTTAAATTTAATTTTAAAACTTTTATTTTTAATTTATTCAATATTGTTAATTAATAAATAAAGATTAATCTTTGACCAGCTTCAACTTTAATCCACGGATTATTTGCATTTAATTTTAATTGTGATGATCACTTGCTAACCCAGAATAAATGTGTAGAATTGTAGGATGTATTTTTTTATTTTTTTATTTTTTATATTTTATATTTTTATTATTGTTTTTTTTTAATTATTTTGGACTTTGTGGGAAATCAGCAAAAATTTTTTTTTTTTTTTTTTTAAATTTCAATTATTTTTCAACTGTTTTTTACTGATTTCCTCAACAACAATTATTGCAATTTAATTTAAAAAAATGACAATGATCCATAAAATCTTCTTGTAAATATTTTAATATGACTTAATTCCAATGTGAAATTTTTATAACTTTAAAAAAAAAAACTATAAATTTTTTTTATTTTCTTCATTAAACCAAATTCTAAAACAAATAAACACTCAACATAAAGAATAATATTACAAAATTAATAAATTAAAAAGTTTATAAATCATAAATAATAAAAAATAAATTAAAAA
Source organism: Dictyostelium discoideum AX4 (assembly GCF_000004695.1). Lineage (NCBI taxonomy): Eukaryota > Evosea > Eumycetozoa > Dictyosteliales > Dictyosteliaceae > Dictyostelium > Dictyostelium discoideum. The sequence goes on along the minus strand of NC_007088.5, from coordinate 7,997,589 downwards.
AATGGCTACTATTTTTGATATTTTAAATACCCTTAATAATAATAATAACAATAAAAATTATTTTGAAAGTTGTAAAAGACAACGCACAAATAATAAAACAAACAAAACCATTATTGATATACTACCACCAATGGATGTAACTATGACAAATGATAAATTAATCATTGAAACAGAGTTAGCAGGCATTTCAAAAGATGATATTGAAATTAGTATTAATGATTCGATACTCACAATTCAAGGTGAAAAGAAAAAGAATTTAAATAAACAATTAATTATTGAAAAATCATCATCATCACCATCATTATTAGATACCAAAGAAGATGAAGCATCAATTGAAGAGTTTGATGAAGATGATATTAAACCAAAATCAACAGAAACTACTAGTACCTTATCCAACTCTAAAGAGAATAAAAAAGATGAAAACAAATCAAAATCAACTGAAAAAAAGTTTATTTCAGAAAGATCATTTGGTAATTTTAAGAGATATTTAGATTTAACTAAATTTTTATATCAATTAGATTTAAATTCAATCAATACTCAATTTGAAAATGGTTTATTAACAATTACAATCAATAAGAAATTACATTATTCAAATACAATTAAAATTAATATAAATTAGCTAAATTAGTTTCTTCTTTTTTTAAAATTTGTACAAATATCTGAATATAATAAATAATAAATAATAAAAAATAAATTAAAGTGTTTAAAAAAAAAAAAGAAATTTTATATTTTATATTTTTTTGTTATTATATTTATATTTATTTTATTTTTTATTTTTTATTTTCATTATTTTTATTATTATTATTATTTTATTACATTTCAATACCATTATCATAATATTGGAAAACATCATAGAAATATGTAGAGAAAGTACTAATTGTTGAGAAAGAATCTAAAACGATTTTACTCATAAATTTAGCAGCAATAGTTTCACTCTTATTTGGACAGAATCTTTGACGAAGATTATAAATGGTTTGTTCACGGAAACATGGTAATTTGGTATCCAACATTAGTTCGACCAAGGTGATGATACTATCCATATGTTGTCTAGCAGCCAAGAAAGCACGTACTGATTGTTCCATAAACCAAACAAATTGTTCAGCATTTGGTTTACCACCCATAATATCGATCATTTCTTGATTCATCTTGAATGGGGAAGCTTCAAATGTTAACAATTCACCACCTGGAGAGATATCGAAAATGAAACCGAAATCGATATGAACGATATGACCCTCCTCGTCGACTAAAATGTTTGCATTGTGACGATCTTTAATTTGAAGGATATAACTTACCACAGAATAGGCAGCCATCGATTTAATGAAATTTCTACGAGCATTTTGGAAACCGATTGAATTTTTATTACCATATTTACTAATGAAATAATTGTAAAGATTACCATTAACTTTTTTACCAATTTGATCACGTGACATTGTATTAGGTACCAATTCAATCATACCACAACCTGGTTTAGTTGCAATTACTTTGTATGGGAATAAATATAGATCCAATCCAACATATTTGAAAATACGTTTAAAGATATCAATGATTTGAAGTGCCAACATATCTTGTCTAATATCATCACCAGATTTAAAGATACAACCTTGAATATGAACTTTATTATTATTTGCTTCAGTATCCTTATTTTCTTGTGGTTTTTTATTTACATTCTTTCTAAGTTGTCTTGTACTTTCTCTTAATAATGGATTTGTACTACCTAATAATGGTGGTTGTTGTTGTTGTGATGGTGGTGGTCCCATTGCAGATCCACTTGATGATTTTAATGGTGATACAGTAATATTTTTATTATTATTATTACTACTATTAATAATATTATTACTACTACCATTAATTGGTAATGGTATTGGTAATAAAGTTGAAGATGATGAAGAATGAATTGATGAAGTACCAGTTGGAGCAACTGATGAAGTTGTTTCAATTGGTGAACTACTTGGTGGTGGTGATTTAACATTTGAGATACTTGATGAAGGAGTTGGTAAATTTCTTTCAATGACTTTAAAGTTTACAAGAATTGGTACTTTTGCAGCGGATTGAAGTGTCATTGCAGAATCAACTTCTAAACCAACAACTAATGATTTTGGATTGGTTGGCATATACAATGGTGAATGATTACTTGAAACTGATAACATTTTCAATTCATCTCTCAATTGACCTTTTCTCTTTGATGGATCTTTAAGTTGAAGTAAACGACCAGAGATTGAAGTGAATGATTCAAAGAATTCAAATTCTTCACGATAATTTTGATAGACTTTATCTTGAGTTTGCATTTCTTCAATGACACGATCTTTCAAACGTTTTGCAACATTTTGAATGATTGGATCATCGATAGGTGCCATACGACCATTTGGATCGCTTTCAGTGTAGGTTTGAACATTCCAAATGATTTGATGAGCTAAAAGTTCAGAGGTTTTAGATGCTTGAACCAAATAGTTCTCAACTTGACCCGATCTATCGTAACGTAATGCTTGAGTTAATTGTGGAATGTAAAACATGATGGTTTCAGGTGGGAATGAACGAAGTACACGACATGCATACTGTGAAACCAATGGATGAGAATGATATTGTTTTCCCAATAATGAAATTGCCATAGGTGGTGTAACAGTTTCCCAATATAAAAGATACTTTAACTCTGGTATATTGGCCTTGACATTCTCTTCAGTCACTAAAAATGGTAATGCCTCTGGAATGTCTAAAACTGCTTTAGTATTCTTTACCACCATTTCACTTAATAAACTCTTAATCTTTGAATGAGGGAAACGAGAACTAAAATGAATGGCCAATTTTGGATTGATTTTCCATGCAGAGATTAAATAATCTTTCCATTTCAATTTCATTGATTTTGGTAAATTTTCATAGACAAATTTAGTTTGTTCTGGAATTTGTGTAGAGATACGACTAACTGGTGAATTCCATGCTGACATTCTCTCCAATTCATTACCAACCAATAAAAGTATTAAATTTCTTCTCTTTCTTAACTCAATTAAATGTGCTTCACTTACAACTGGTTTATTTAAATTACCACCTGCTATTGAATCCAATAATAATGCTTGAGAAATTTGTTGACCTGCAACTGATGTCATTGTACCAACACCACCACCTGCAATATCTAACATACTTCTTGTACTTTCCAATCCACCACCACCATAATTCATTAAATCAAATGATGATACTGATGATGATTCATTAATTTGTTTTAATGTTGATGAATTACGAACCACTGAAGAGTAAGGATTATTTGATGTTGTTGGTGCGAAATTATTTGGACTTATACCAACACCAATACCACTACCATAATTATGCATACTAAATCCACCATATAACGAGGTTGATGATAAACTTTGTGTTAAACCACTTACTGATGATGAAGATGATATTGAACCATTTGATTGATCCATTGGAATACCAATACTACCATTAGCTAATTGTTGTAACATTTTACTACCTCTAATAGTTGCATAGGTTGATGGTTGATAATTACCATTTGGTAGTAATACTGAATTTGATCCAAGATTTAAATTACTATTATTATTATTAATATTACCAACATTATTATTGGTTGAAACACCATTTGCAATACCACCATTTGAAATACCACTATTACCACCAACACCACCACCAACACCACTAACACCACTTCTTAAACTACCAGTTGTACTACCACTACCACTACCAGTACTTTGAATGAATGTATAACGTTTATCCATAAATTGAAAGATAGTTTCAGCTTGAAGTGTCTTACAATATTCAATCAATGTTTTTGTATCAATTTCTAATTGAGCTTGTGAGCCAGCTTCAGCAGGACCATACCAAACTGGTGCTAAATAAAACCAACTTAGGGAAGCTAAATAAACTCTTTCACGCATTAAACGAGTATTAAAAGCATCACGAACAAAATCACCTTGAATTAACTTCATTGCCAATAACAATAATTTGAAACGTGAACCTAAACTCTTTGGTGAAACACTAAGACCATCTGGATCCATAACTGATTTTTGAATGATACCAACAATAATATCCATTTGATCTTGTGAGCTATATCTAGAGACAGTGAATCTTTCTTCTAAGAAATCTAACCAAATCTTATGAGGAACATCACTAGTTTTATCAATTGATTTTGGTGGTTTAAATTGTCTAATATATTTATTTCTTTCATCTTCTTTATTAAAACCACCAGTTGTACTTGCTTCAGGATCATTAATAATTGGATTATTATTATTGGTATTATTATTGGTATTATTATTATTATTATTATTATTTGGTGAAGTTGATAAAATTTCATTAACTTGTTTATTATCCATTGAAGTTTGTTGACTAGAGATAGATAATGGTGATGGTTCTCTTTCATTATTTGCAAAAAGACCAATTCTTTGATTAACTGTCCATGTCCAAATATCACTAATTGAAGTCATAATGAATTTTGAAAGATCAGGTCTTTCAGCTAATAACCATTTCCAACAGCCAACACCAATCTCCATTGATTCTTTTGTGAAAATATAAGCAGGTGCATAACAAATCATATGAATTAAACGTACATTTGAACCAAAGTAATGATTAATTAAAAATGCACATGATCTATACATAATTGAAATGAATGCCATATTATTTGCTGGATGATTACTTTTATGAACATTTGAAATTAAATTTTCAAATTCTTTAACTAAAATATCATATGCTCTATCTTCAATTTCTTCTGAAATTTCTTCATCATCGTCGTCGTCGTCATCATCATTGTCTTCACCATTAAGTTGTTTTTGTTGTTGTTGTAATAATTTCTTTTGTTGAACACGTTCATCCATAACATTCATCATATGTAACATACCTTTAATTTCACCACCATAGAGTACTTTTAATTGTAATGAATTTACAAAGTTTGCAGCATTACTAGTTGTACAACTTGCCAAACCACCAGATTGATTGTTAAATTGTGATTGATTATTGATTGCAGCTTGATTTGTTAAAATTTCAGCACCATGATTTGAGATTAATTTATCGGCTGCTAAATCAGCATTCGAACCAATTTCAACGGCTAATGATAGACCCATATGTTGATGTTTTAATTGATTAAATCTTTGCATATACTCTTGAAGTAATTCTTGGATTTCAGAGGGTGCTGCATTGGTACCACTCTTTAACCAAATGTTACCCAAAGCTATGATATCTTGTAAAAGACGTTGACGAACTGGTGTTTCATCGGGTAATTCAATCAATAGATGTGAATGAGTTAATCTAACTGAAATCATATCCATTGGTTTTGCTTTTGCGCCTTTACCAATGGCTTCAATTAGATCCAATAGTGTTGAAAGACAATGTTTACTCCATAAAACTTGTGGGAATTTAGTGACCAATGTTGAGATATAATCATCGGCAGCCTTACGCACTGGTTCGTGTGGATAACAAAATTTGACCAAAAGGAAAGCGGCATGGAGTGATAACTCATATTCTGCGATTGGTGTTGTCGAGATTGGAGCGTAGCCAGTTAGGAAATCTGCGAATACCTTATCGACAATTGCACGAATACAAGATGATACATTAATGTTTTCAATACCTTGATCTTCCAAATAACCAAATGCCAATTCGAATGAGCCAGACACAGCGAATCTCATAGTCTCCAATATGTAAACCGAATGAATGAATCCCAATTGAGCCAATGTTAAATTCTTTATATAGGCAGTATAGTTTGGTAATTGTTCAACCAATGATTGTTTAACATTGTAAAAGTAGTCCTTTTCAAGGCCTTGTTTAATAATACTATCCAATTCAACCTCCATTTCCAAGTAGTTATGAGGTTTATTTGAAATCAATGGTGATAAATGTGCAGCTATCATTTGAACACTTAGCCACCAATCACTTCTCCATATACCTTGAATTGAGAATTTAAAGAAAACACAATAGAACCAAACCGATCTATAAAGCTTAACATCAGAGGCACTATTTAAATTGAACAACTCCTCTCCATCACTATTGATTCCAGTAGGTGGTACAACTGCATTAAAAACCACAGAATTTGAACTATCCAATGTTCTAATTGGTATAGTTCTAATTAACTCTGCTATTGTTGGTAATAAGAATCCCATACCTTTTAAAATTGGTGATGATAAATAATTTGGATCCATATTATTATAATTACTATTGAAATTACCACCACCTCCACCACCACCACCATTTGTATTTGAAAAATTACTATTATCACCCCTTCTAAAACTTTTACCTAGCTGTTGGAAAAGTTTTAAAATCTTTCTACATAAATCTAGACGTAATTTCTCATTAACTAAATGTTTTGCCAATTTTTGTAATGCTATATCGGTAATATTTGTAATTAAACCTTGATTAGAATCTTTACAAATCTTTTTAAATAAACTTGTAATCATTGCAACAATTGAATCTGTTATAATTGGATGTTCCAATAAACCAATATCTGTCAATTGAAATAATATTAAATTATCAATTTCACTTGGTGGAAAAGCTAATCTACTAATGAAATTTGATTTCGTAATTTCAATAATACCTAAATCATTTAATGAACATGTAATTTTACCAATTATAATTATTATATTTTTTAATGATTGAATTTGAATACCATTATTATTATTATTATTATTTGAATTTATATTTGCACTATTTAAATTTGGTGATTTTGAATTTGTATTATTATTACTATTTGATGTTGTTAAAGTTGATGAGGATGATGGTGTTGTATTTGTTGATGAAATTTGTTGTGTTATGCCATTACTATTGAGATTATCATTTAAATAACCTGTATATAATGTATGTAATGTATTTAAGAATGATGTAACGATTGATTTACAATTTTCAACACCTCTTTCTTTTTTATATTCATTTGTTAAAATGTTGCAAATACAAGTGAATAATGAATTTCTAGTCTCTTCACTATTCTTAATCACTGGTGAAACACAAAGGAAATCTTTTAATACTTCAATTACCTTTAATAACTTTTCAGGATACTTATCTGTCATTTCAACCAATGATGTAAAAATTGATTGATAAAGTTGTTCTGTGAATGGTTTACTTAATAATACTGAACATTCACTATCAGTTAAACTCTTTATCTCTGAAATAAATCTAATACAATAATCTAAAACTTCTTTACCAATATTTTCTTCTAAAATACCACATCTTCTAATAACATTCTAAAAAATAAAAAAAATAATTATTACTATTATGAAACTGGTGTGTGGGGAAAAGTAAGAGAATACTTACAATAATAGATACAAATGCTTCATTATCAGTTGATGCAATTGAAGATGTAGTGAATGGGAATACATTTCTATAAATTCTAGTTACATCCTTTTCTAATTCATTTAAATATGTAATTCTTTCAAATGCTTGACAAACTAATAAAAGAATCTAAAGGGAAGGGAAAAAAAAAAAAAAAAAAAAAAATTAATATTTTATATTCAAAATAAAAAATAATAATATATTTTAATAATACAAACTTTTTTTTGATTATATTTTGTATTTGAATTATTTTCAACAATTAATTCAATTGAATTAATTACTTTTGATAATTGATCATTATTGAAATTAAAAGTATTATTTTTATCAGCCAATGCATGAAGTGTACCATAGATGATTGAAACTTGCTCATTCTTTATAATTTGATTAAAGAAATCCAAGAAAACTGGTACAATTTCATCACTAGCTTCAGTGGAAATATGGGATAATATTGCTAATTGATTCAATAGATAATAGGTGAAATTTTGTGAATTTTGAATATCATTTTGATGAATACCAACTGGTACTGATAATCCATTAGATTGTGAAAATATTTGTGATTGTTGAGTTACACTACTATTTGATTGTGAAGATTGGTTCAATTGATTACCACTACTACCACTATTATTACCAAAATATGTTAAATACACTAAAAATGATTTTAAAATTGGTAAAATTCTCTTATCTGCATTACCATTTGAACATTTATAAAAATGTGATAGTGCAATAACTGATTCTTGTGCTCGAATACTCTTTAATAGTCATAATAATGAAAATTAGTAAATTTGATTATTTAAATAATAATACATTTATTTATTTAAAAACTTACAATCATTGTTGAAAATAATGATGGATTTAAATCGAAAATTCTTTTAATTGATGGATCGTTTTGTTGAATATCAATATATTGTTTATTTGGTAATAATGAACAACATGATTTAATTAAAATTTCAACACTTTCAACCGGTACTGGTGTTAAGTAACTGATGGTTTCAGCTAATTGTACTTTAGCTGAAAATTTGAATATATCTGGTACTAGACATTGTTGTGAATATCCTGATGAAGTTGGTTGTTGTTGTTGCTGTTGTTGTTGTTGCTGTTGTTGTTGTTGTTGTTGTAATAATACAGATGATGGTATACTACTATTATTATTATATGCTAATGATAATGATGATGACATCTTTTAGTGTACTAATTAAAACATTAATAATGGCTTCGTTTTATTATTGTTATTATTATAAAATTTATGTTAAAAAAAAAAATAAAAAATTGAAATAAATAAATAAATAGAATGAAATAAAATGATTATATAATTAATATGTGCGTATTGATAGGTGATGTGCGCTTTATTTAATTCAACAGCACATATGCGACCGACAAACCAAATTATGTTTTTTTTTTTTTTTTTTTTTTTTTTTTCTTTTCAAAAAAAAAAAAAAAAAAATCAACAAAATTTATTTTTTTTTTATTTTTTTTTTTAATTTTTTTTTTTTAAACAGAACAACAAATTCGCCATTTTTTTTTTTATATTCAAAAGTTATCAAAAAAAAGAAAAAATAAAATTCAACAAAAATTATATTTTAAAAAGGAAATATTTTCCAGTTTTTTTAAATTTTTAAGAAATTAATATTTTTGGAAAAATTAAACCATTTTTTTTTATTTTTTTAAATATTTCGGGCAACAACTCTTAAACGCAATGCGCTGATTTCAGATTTCAAAATGATAGTACCGGTGCCAGTTGGAAGAACATGTTGGTGGAATCCATCTAAGGATTGGATTTCTTCTCTGAGATATTTAAAAACACTTGAAGGAGTATTCTTACAAATATACTCAACCTGGTAGTGATCATCATTGCCATGGAAACGGTAATTAATGCCAGTAGTACTTACTGTTTGATAACCTCCATGGAAACCAATAAAATTTGTTGAATGGGCCCAATATAATACACCATCAAAAAAGGAAATTCTAAATGTGTCATTTTCAACACTATTAGTTGGATTGATTAAATAAACAGTATGTATTGGTGATTCTGCTTGTTCTGCTTGTTCTGATTGTTCTGACATCTTTTAATGTTTATTAAAAAATAAAAAAAATATTAGAATAAAACTTTTTTTTAAAAAAAAAAAATATAATTTAACACCTACATTTATTTGTTTATTGATTTACTAATTTAAATGATTTAATTGTTTGTTTTTTTTTTTAAATAAATTGAAAAAAAAAATTTATTTTTATATTGAAATTAAAATTTTCAAATTAAATAAATTTAATTAATTTTAAATTTTATTTTGGAATTGATTTTTATTATAATTAAATGACCCATTTAAATTTCAATTAAAATAAATTTATTTTTCTTTTTTTTCACTTAAGATTTTGGTGAATTGATTAAAATTTTTAAAAAGAATCTTACTTTTTTTGTGATCCTTAAAATTACAACAGGTTTTCTGGTTGGAAAAATGCGAGAAGATACCCAATTTAAAATTAAATATGTAATTTTTTTTTTTTTTTTTTTTGAACCACGTCCCTGACAAAAATTTAAAAGTTAAGGTTCAAAAAAAAAAAAAAAAAAAAAAAAAATAATTAAAAAAAAAAAAAAAATTTAAAATTCAATTGAATCATAAACTGTTCAAAATAAACATTGAATATTAAAATTTAAAAAAAATAAATAAAAAATTAAGAAACCATCAATCACAACCCTAAAAAAAAAGTTAAAAAAACTATTTAAAAATCCAATGAAATTAAAAGAAAAAAAAAAAAAAAAATTTTTTAAAATCTATTTCAACACATTCCTCTTTTAAACTCTGGACCATTCAACATCATTATTCCCAAACACCAATCATACCATCTGATACAGATTTCCTATCAAAAATAATAAAAAAAATTTTATTTAAAAAAATTTAAGGATTAAGGTGGTTTTGAGTTGGTTTGTCGCCTTTTTTTTTTTTTGAATCATGGCTTTTGACAAAAATTTAAAAGTCATGGTTCAAAAAAAAATAATTTAAGAAAATATCTGGGTCAAATTTTTATTTTCTGACTATTGTTTTAATTTTCAAATTTTTTTTTTTTTAATTTTATTTACTTAAAAAAAAAAAAAATTAAAAAAAAATTAAAACTTTCCAAAAATCAAACGAAAAGAAAAGGAAAAAAAAAAAAAAAATTTTAAAATTTATACCAACATATTCCTCTTTAGTAATATCCTAAGAGAATGTTAAATTTAAATAAAATAATAATAAAATAAAAAAATTCAAGTGAATCATAAATCATCAAAAATTAAAAATCAGATTTTCATAACAAAAAAAAAAAAAAAAAAATTAAAACTTTCCAAAAATCAAACGAAAAGAAAAGGAAAAAAAAAAAAAAAATTTTTTAAAATTTATGTCAACATATTCCTCTTTAATAATATCCTATGAACATGTTAAAATAAATAATAAAAAATATAATTTGAAACAATAAAATTATTATTTAATTTTTTATTCGTTATAAATAATTTTCTTTTGTATAAATAAAGTAATGAATGATAAGTAAATAATATTTTAATATCCAAAAAAAAAAAAAAAAAAAAAAAATTTGCCTCTGTGCAAAACTTTTTTTTTTTTTTTATTTCAAAACTATAATAAACCTTTAACAGCCATATTATTTATTATTAATCCTTTTAATTTTTCTAAATATAATTCATTATTTGATGTTGAAAGTTCATTTGGTAATTCTATATCACTAATTTTATAAACCTGAATAATAATTAAAAAAATAATTAATAAAATAAAAAAATATAATGAAATAAAAAAAGAGTGTATTACCTTTTTAGCGAAATCTGGATTAAAATAAATATTTTTTGATTCATTACTAATATCAACCTCTTCACCTTTAATATTATTTTTAACTTGATCAATCTTTTCTTGTGTAGCGTTCATTAAAAATACAAAAAATTCACTGTCATCACCATTTAATCCAAAATTTGTTAAAGAATCTGCAAACTATTTATATTTATATTTTTAAAAATAAACATATCAATCATTAATTTATTTGAATTAATATTATTTTTTTTTTTTTTTTTTTTTTTTTTTTTTTTTTTTTTTTTTTTTTTTTTTTTCCAAAAAATAAAAACTCTTACATTTCCAGATGGTGATAATCTATTAATTATATCTTTATTTCATTAAATGATTCTGGTTTTTTTGATTCTGAAAATGCAGATATTGATTTAGTTGCAGCAATTAAAATTTGTTGATCATCAAAAATTGGTTTACAATTTGCAACTGACCAATCCCATAACCCATTTTGTAAACCATCTTTAATTTCATTTGTATTTGTTACATTTTTAAATAATAATATTGTTAATGTATTTTCTGGATAAATCTTTATTGGGTATTGTTTCATTGTTCTGTATTTTGATAGAAATCATAAAAAAAAAAAAAATAAAAAAAAAATAAAAAAAAAAAAAATGAAAAATTAAAAAAAAAAAAATAAAAAAAAAAAACAAAAACTAAACACACGAGTAAATATTTACACACACATATTTCCATTTTTTTCATTTTTTTATTTTTTTTATTTTTTTATTTTTAACCTTGGAATTTAAAAGCAACATTGCCTTTAATACCATTTGTAAATCTATATTTAAATAATGAACCAGAATCAGGTTCACCATCACGTCTTGCAGTTGTGATATAAAGAGATTGAAGATCAGAATCACCAAAAGCACAAGAAGTGACCCTTGAGACATTTGGAACAGTTACAGTTAATAAAAGTTTTTTAGTGATTGGACACCATCTTGTAACTCTACCACCCTCCCAATGAGCAATCCAGAGTTTACCTTCACTATCAATGGTCATACCATCTGGGAAGCCGAAATTACGGTTTTCAAAAGATATACAATGACGACGATTTGATACAGTGCCTTGGGCAGCGTTGTAATCCATTTCATCGATATTCAAAGTTGGTGTATCAATATAGTAAAACTTTTTTTGATCAATTGACCATACCAACCCATTACCAATTCTAACACCATCGAAGATCTTCTCTGAATGAAAATCTCTATCAATTTTAAATAGTGATGCTTTTGGTGGATTGTCTTGCTCCAAACTCATTGTACTAACCCAAAATCTACCTTGTGAATCACATTTACCATCATTATATCTATTATTGGCAACTGTATTTGGATGTGCCATAACTTTAAATTCCTTTGTATGTGGATTAAATGATGTAATACCATTTCTAATTGCAATTAATAATTCACCATTAGTTCTTTGTACAACTGTACCTGGTAAATCACTTAATCCAAATTCTTGATTACAATTAGTTTTTGGGTTATAACTTTTTGAAAAAAAAAAGTTAGAAACTATTATTATTATTTATTTAATTTTCTTTTTTTTTTTTTTTTTTTTCAGAAATTTAATAACACTTACATGAATAATTTCTTTCCTTCGATATCAATCCAATATAGGACTTGATCAGTATCTGACCAAATACTTCCTTCACCCAAAACAGCATGTTGAGGATAAACTAATGTAGCTCTAACATTTTCAGCTTCAAAATTTTGTGATCCTTCCATTTTGTGAAATGAAAATAGTAATAGTATTGCTGGTATTAAAAAGACAAAATAAAAAAAATTTTTCATTTTTTTTATTTTTTTTTTTTTATTTATTTTTTTTTTTTATTTTTATTTTTTTTTTTTTTGGTATTGGTTTTAAGATTTTTTTTTTTTTTTTTTTTTTTTTTTTTTTTTTTTGATAAGAGAAACAATCCAAAATATCTTTTTTTAATTGGTTAATTGGAAAAAAAAAAAAAAAAAAAAATTAATTCTTTAAATACCTATTTTTAAAATTTTTTTTTTTCTTTTTTTATTATTATCCTAATTTGTCAATCTACAAAAAAAAAAAAAAAAAAAAAAAAAAAACAAAAAAAGCAAAAAAAAAAAAACAAAAAATTAATTATTTATAATTATCTGAAAATTAAATAAATTTTTTTTTATTTTTGGGAGTTATACCCCAACGAAGTATTGGAAATTCGCCCATCTATTTTTAATTTTTTAATTCTTTTTTATTTTCATATTTATTTTTCAGAGATTAAATACAAGTGTGATAATAATAATAATAATAATGAATAATAATATTGTTTGGAGTTATTATTTTTTTTTTTTTTTTTTTTTTAATTATTTTTAATTTTTATTTATTTGGATGTTGATGAAAAATGAGATGAAATTTAGCTATATTAATTTCCACAATCAAGTGCCACCAATTCATTTTTCTATCTCTGTACAGAGATGTTCCATCCTTAATTCTTATTTAGTTTTTTTCCAATAAATTTATCAAATATTATTATTATTATGAGGTAAAAGATCCTTTAAATTTGGTAAAATAGGTGGATTTGGCGATAGTTCATTACTATTGTTATAATTATTACTATTATTATTATTGTTGTTATTGTTGTTATTGTTGTTATTATTATTATTATTATTATAAATATTACTTTGGTTTTCTACTTGAAAATTAATTCTTGCTTGCATGTTATCGCTAGTATTACTATTAATATGAACTTTACTATTATCTTCCTCAGAGTCATTTAAAATGTTTGAGATATTGGAATGAGGTGATTTATCCTTCATTGATGCTTTTTTCATTTGGTCAACCAATTTATGGTTTGATTGTTGTGTTGTTGGTGAATATGTTTGTTGTTGTTGTTGTTGTTGTTGTTGTTGTTGTTGTTGTTGTTGTTGTTGTTGTTGTTGTTGTTGTTGTTGTTGTTGTTGTAGTTGTTGATGCGGTGACTTTGAGGATGGTGAATTATAATTATTTATTGGGTTATTATTTGAAAAATTATTGTCGGTATTTGACTGTCGTCGTTGTTGTGATTGTTGTTGTGATTGTTGTTGTGATTGTTGTTGTGATTGTTGTTGTGATTGTTGTTGTGATTGTTGTTGTGGTGGTTGTGATGTTTCATCAGTTAAAAAGAAAGAATGTTGTAAAGCTTCCAAAGGTGTAATTCTTTTTTGAGGATCATAAATTAACATCTTTTCAATTAAATCTAAAAATTTTAAATAATCCACTAGCGCATGACCTGGTTCATTTTTCCTTCTACTTTGTGGGCCTCCTGTTTCAACACCTATAATTTCTGATAGTTTCTTTTTACAAAACTAAAAATTTTAAATAAAAAAAAGTTGGTAAATAAAAAAAAAAAAAAAAAAAAAAAAAACGAAAAAAAAATTGAAAAAAAAGGATATCCTCTCAACAAGCAAATAGAACAATAAACTATAAAACTTACTTCAACATTTGTTTTCAATTTTTCATTCTTTTTCAATTGATATGTCGAATTAATTGGATCCTTGGTAAAGAATTTCTTTGCTTTAGGACTTGAATCAATCATATGAGATGGTGGTAGGTCCAATACCTCTATGATTTTGGTTAATTGATCTTGTTCATTTTGACCACTGAATAATGGTTCACCAACATGCATCTCCACTAATATACATCCCAATGACCACATATCAATTGAAAATGAATATTCTAATTCCAATAGGATCTCTGGTGATCTATAAAATCTACTCTGTATGTATTTATACATTCTTTCATTTGAATGACATGAACTTCCAAAATCAATGATTTTAATTGCACTTCTTTTTGGATTTCTTAATAATATATTCTCTGGCTATTATTATTATTTATTATTATTATTATTATTAAAATAAAATTATTAATTTAAAAATATTCTAAAACACTATATATTAAATAATATTAAACTTACTTTTAAATCACAATGAATAACATCAACCTCGGGGGTTGACATAAAAAATAAAGCAGTCAGTATTTGATGTGCAAATTTTTTAATTAAATTTAATGAAACACCATGGAAATGAGTGTTTCTTAATAGGTCATAAAGATTATATGATAATAATTCGGTTACTATACAAAGATGATTTCTAAATTTGAAATGATGTTTTAATTTTACTTTAATGATAATAATTGATGATAATAAAAAAGAAAAAAGGAGAAAAAAAAAAAAAAGGAAAAAAAAGAAATATTAGTTTATTTTCAAATTTAGTATGGTGATTTAATAATATTATGGAACTATTAATAATAAATGAAATGGATAATTACTAATTTTGTATTGATCTTCTGGATCTTTATTATTCATTAATTCGAGTAATCTAATTTCAATTAAGGCTTGATTATAAAAGGGTACTTTATTTTTAATGATTTTAATAGCAACATATTCCTTTAATACGCTATCGAACGCTTTTACTACTTGACCAAATGAACCTTTACCCAAACTTGATATAATTTCAAATCTATCTACAAACACTTCACCAATCCTAACTATATAATCTGCATTTTCATCATCATATCCATCATTATATTTACTTTGCTTATTGTTATTATTATTATTTGATGAAGATGTTGTGGTTGTATTATTATTATAATTATTATTGCTGTTGTTATTATTTAAATTATTATTATTATTGTTATTATTACTATTATTATTATTATTATTATTATTATTATTATTATTATTATTATTATTATTATTATTATTATTATTATTATTATTACTATTGTTATTATTTATATTATTATTATCATCATTATTATTATTATTATTATTATTATTGTTGTTTTTATTATTATTATTATTTATATTATTTATATTATTATTGTTATTATTATTATTATTATTATTTTTATTATTAATATTAATATTATTAATATTATTAATATTATTATTATTATTATTATTATTACTATTATTATTATTACTATTATTATTACTATTATTATTGGTGTTGTTATTATTGTTGCTAGTGTTGAAGTTGGTGTTGTTGTTGTTGTTATTTTTATTATTAATATTACTGTTATTATTATTATTATTAATATTATTATTATGTTGTTGCTGGTATTGTTGTTGTTGTTGTTGTTGTTGTTGTTGTTGTTGTTGTTGTTGTTGTTGTTGTTGTTGTTGTTGTTGTTGTTGTTGTTGTTGTTGTTGTAGTAGCTGTTGCTGTTGTTGTAGTTGATGTTGTTGTTGTTGTGCTTGTTGCTGTAATTGTTGTGCTTGTTGTTGAGCTTGTTGTTGAGCTTGTTGCTTTTTTTTTGCTTTGGCAGTGTAGTAAACCTGGTTTATATGTTTATATGTTTTTATGAGATCGATACTAAGTTTGATGATTGGTGCATCATTTCTTGATTTTGCATCTGAATCCATTATATGTATATATTTATGTGTTTATCTGTTTGTGTGTGTATGGCGTAGGTTTTATGTATTTACGTAATTTTATTTGAATGTTTATATAGAGTGATGAGTGAAATTTGATTGATTGTAAAAGACTGAGTACTTTTTATTATATAGAAGCACACCTTTTCAATCAACCAAAAAAAAAAAGGGTGCTTATTATTGTTATTATTTTATTCGAAATAAAGGTAACATAAAATTAATTTTAATTTTTGAAAAAATAAAAAAATTAAAAAAATATTTTTTATTTTTTATTTTTTTTTTTTTTTTTATATTTTTTTTTTTTTTAATTTTATTTTTTTATTTTATTTTATTTTTTTTTTCAACTTAATATACACATAATAAACAAAGCATTTTTCTTTTTTTTTTTTTTTTTTTTCTTTTTTTATTTTTTTTCCAAATTTAATCTTTAATTCAATAAAAACACTTTTTTTTTTATTTTTTTTTTGTTTTTTTTTTTTTTTATTTTCAACTAAAATTAAACTTTGTATATATTAATATTTTTACATGTAAATAGAATTAAATTTTTTTGAATTGAGGAGAAACAAACAAATAAACAAATAAATAATAAAATAAAAATAAAAATAAAAATAAAAATAAAAAATAATAATAACAATAATAATATAATAATAATTAAAAAACATATAGATGTATGAATATTATAGTACTGGTAAAATAAGGAGCTTACCTCAACAAGTGGATAGTAACGGAATTAATAGTAAACCAATGAACTCATCACCATCCACTCCAATACCAAATAATAATAATAATAATAATAATAATAATAATAATAATAATAATAATAATAATAATAATAATAATAATAATAATAATAATCGAAATAAAAGTCAACAATCTTTCTATCTTAATAACAATAATAGAAATTGTGGATTCTCATCACCTACCAAACCACAATACAATAATAATAATAATAATAACAACAATAATAATAGCAACTACAACCATAGTTATGGTGGTGGAGGAGGTGGTACAACATCCCAATTTCAACAACATCATCTTCATCCAGTAAATAGAAAACCACCAAAATTTAAAATCAGTTATTCAGTTAAAAATACATTAAACAATACAATAATTCCAGATAGACATTGTTTTGGTGTGAATAGTTTAGCATATAATCATAGAAAATCAATATTATATAGTGCTGGTAGGGATAGTACAATAAAATCTTACCAAATTGGTGGTGGTGATAATGACAATGATATCAATGAAAAGAATGAATATGGTTTCAAATTTAAAAAATCATTTAATGATCATACAGATTGGGTTAATGATTTATTTTTTAATGATAGTAATATTTGTAAGTTTGTTTTTTTTTTTTTTTTTTTTCAAAAATAAAAAAAAAAAAATAAATATTAATAATAATAATCATTTTTTTTTATTGTTTTTTTAGTGGTCTCATGTTCATCAGATTCTACAATTAAAATTTGGAATACAGATAGTGAAAGATGTGTAAATAGTTTAAAATTTCATGATGATTATGTAAAGGTATTGGCATATGCACCAAAAGCAAATTATTTTGCATCATCAGGATTAGATTCACACATAAAGATATGGGATTTATCAATTTGTTCAATTTCACAATCATTTTCAATTGATAATAATAATAATAATAATCATAACAGTAGTAGTAATTATAATCAATTTGGTGATACCTCAATTTTAAAGCATATTACTAATAATTCTCAACCAACGAATAAAATTAATAATTGTAATATTAATGTTGTTAATGGTAATATTAACATTAGTACTAATAATAATAATAATAATAGTAGTAGTAGTAATAATAATAATAACAACAATAATAATAATAATAATGGTCAAACCAATACACATGAGAATACAGCAGAAACTAGTGATTCTGAGGGTTCAAAAGATGATAATCAATTGTCGTCAGTCAATAAAAATGGTATTAGATCAAATTTAAGCAATAATAATTTTAGAAATATTGATAATATTGATGAATATACACCACCATCATCAGTACTTAATCATACACCAAAAATATTAAGCAGTAATGGTAGAAATGTAAATAATAGAGAAAATAATAATAATAATAATAATAATAATAATAATAATAATAATAATAATAATAATAATAATAATAATAATAATAATAATAATAATAATAATAATAATAATATAAACAATAATAATCATGAAAATAATGGTAATGTAGATGTTGATGATGAAGATGATGATGACGACGACGACGATGACGATGATGATGATTGTAACAAAAATAAAAAGAAATATGATGATAACAACAATAATAATAATTATAATAATAATAATAACAAAAAAAATAATAGTAATGATAACAATAATGATAATAATAATTTAAATAAAAAATTCTCACCAATGTTTGGTAGTGGTTCATATTTAGTTGGTAAATCAGGTGGTGAAGGTATTTCAATTTATAGTTTAGCAATAGCTCAGGATGCATCGTTTGTAGTTAGTGGATCAACAGAGAGAGCAATAAGAGGTTGGGATGTGAGAAGTGGTCAAAAGATATTCAAATTAAAAGGTCACACTGATAATATTAGATCGATTTTATTGAATGACAATTCAACTCGTTGTCTATCTGCTAGTAGTGATGGTACAGTTAGATTATGGGATATTGGTGAACAAAGATGTATTCAAGTATTTGATGATTTACATACAGATTCAGTTTGGACATTGGCAACAAATGATTCATTCTCTCATTTCTTTAGTGGAGGTCGTGATGGTATGATTTTCTTAACCGATTTAAAGACTCATCAATCAAGATTGGTTTCTAGAGAAAATGAACCAATTCTAAAGATATTAAATAATCAAGATGATCAATCAATTTGGGTTTCAACAACAAGTTCAACAATTAAAAATTATGGTCTTTCAAATTTTTATGATAAAAATCAAAGTATTGATAATAATACCACTAATTGTGGTTCAATTAGTAGTGAAATTTTATATAATAATAATAATAATAATAATAATAATAATAATAATAATAATAATAATAATAATAATAATAATAATAATAATAATAACAATAGAGAAAAATTATCAACCATTAATGAAGATAGTAATGGACTTCAAGTTGATGAACCAAAAATAAAAATTCAAGGTAGAGCAGGTATAATTAAGAATCAAGTTTTAAATAATAGAAGACAAGTACTCACTAAAGATAATGATAATAACGTTCAATTATGGGATATTACCAAGGGTAAAGAGATTGAATCATTTGGTAAGGTTGACTTTGATAAGAAATTAGAAGAGTTTAATGAGGTAATATCAATACCAAAATGGTTTCAAGTCGATTGTAAAACAGGTAGTTTATTCATTTCTTTAGAGTCACCATTATGTTTTTCAGCAGATGCTTATCAAACCAATTTAGGTTTAACACCAACTGAAGATTCATTAATTAACATTGGTGAAAGTATACTCTATTCTCTTTTCTCAAAATGGATAATGGGATATAATCTAATTCAATTAAATGCCACTACAAATAAAGATAATGAATTAAATCATTCAAATGATAGTGTTAATAGCTCGCTAAGTTCAAATACAAGTGGTGATAATAATAATAATAATTATAATAATTATAATAATTATAATAATAATAATAATAATGGTTTACAAAAATCTTCATCATCTTCATCAATTGTATCAACAAATAGTACCACTCCAAATAGTGGTAGACCACTAATTGAAATAATGGCAAAGAAATCCATTTTCCATTTACCAAGTAACACTGATGTTGTTATCTCTGATGAAACCTCTGGTTTGGTTTTATATAGATCAAGAATTGAAGAATTCACTGGTAGAGAACAAATTAAAATCATTGATTGGTTATACAATTGTTTAGAGACATCTGCTATACCCATCAAAAGAGATAATCAAAAAATATCTTTCTCTGTGGAAGTTAACGAAAAAATCCCTCAAAATTTAAATGCTCCCTATTATATTCAAGTTAGAAAAATATGTGATCATGTTTTAAATAATTTTTTTATTAATCCGAATAATAACAATAATAATAATAGTAGTGTCAACAATGATTTACCAAAAGGTGAAGAATTTTTTGAAATTTGTTTACAAAATAAGATTTTATTACCCCATTATACATTAGGAACTGTCAAATCCTTCTTTTGGAAACAAAATAGTACAATTCCTTTAACTGCTCGTGTAAAGGCTCAATATATAAATGAAACAGAGTTAGTGAAATATTTAAAACAATTATCATTAAATCATAATAAAAAATAATTAATTATTTTTTGTTTCTCTCTATAAATTGTTTTTTATTTATTTATTTTTTTTTTTTTTTTTTTCCAAATTTAAAATTACGTATATATATTTATTAATTTATATTATATATATATGACATATATATTTTTTTTTTTTTTTTTTTTGTGTATATATGTAATAAATATATTTATATTATATATATTTATTTTTAAAATCAAATATGAATTAGTTATTTCTTTTTCTTTTGATTATTTTTCTTTTTCTTCTTTTGATTTGATTCTTCTTCTTTAAGTAACTCCTTTTCAATTTGGGCTATCTCTTCAGCAGAAATAACAGGTGAATTGTTTCCAAATTCTGAAGAGTTACCACCAGTTTGAAATTCATCAACTAATACTAATTTTTTTGATTCTTTTGCTTGTACTTCATCCTCATCAACAAATCCAATTGATTTTGCAACTATTATTTAAAAAAAAAAAAAAGTCAGCATATGTGTATTTGAGAAGAATAAAAAAAAAATAATAATAATTTACATACATTCAGAACCAAAGCAAATTAATTCCATTGAATTATCACCAACTACATTTGGAGTATAAAGTTTTAATGTATCAGAGATTAAAAGTTGTTGAAGTTTATTCCATTGATCATTTGATTTTAAAAATGTTACCAAGAAATGATTTTGAGGGAATTGAGTTGCAGAGATTCTAATGTAATTTAAAATTAATAAAACTACACCTCTACTCTCTACTTCATCATCATTTGACATATAGAAAGAAATGAATCTTGTTAAATGGAATGTACAAAAATGTTTAATCGATGGTAAATGTTGTTGTGTAAATAATTCTCTTAATAAACTAAAGAATTTTGATTGATAAATATTACTAATAGTAGTATTATTATTATAAAAAAAAAAAAAAAAAAAAAGATTAAATTAATATACATATGAATTATAAAATATTAATATTATATATATATACTTACTTAAATTGAAAGAACCAATCAATTAAGAAATACCAAAGTTCAACAGAAAGATAAGGTTGATTTGGTTGTTTACGTTTAAAAGTTGATTTTGCTTTAATGACATCAACTAATAGGGTTAGCATATCAATTCTGTAGGAACCTAAATGTTGTTTTTGATTTGGATCATTACCTATATCAACTAAAATTTTACAAAGATTTTGTAAATGATTAGTTGATAAATATAATAACCAAGATGAAGGTGAACCGGATGGTGAGAAGATTGATTCCTTTTCTTGTTGGAAACGATTCTTTTTAGTGTATTCATTTGATTGTTTACAAAATGTTGAAATGATAGAAAGACATTGTTTCCTATGAATGAATGAATCTTTTCTCTTTGGTGAATCATTTACCATTAATCTAATCAGTGTATCGAAAAACTCTTTATTTTGAAAACTTGAAATTGTAAATCCAACATCTGGTCCATGTATATCCAATTGCTCAATACATTTATTTATAAATTCTGTTATACCTTCCATCATTAATAAATATTTCTCTTTTTTAATTTGTTTAATTTGTAT
This sequence comes from Dictyostelium discoideum AX4, assembly GCF_000004695.1. Lineage (NCBI taxonomy): Eukaryota > Evosea > Eumycetozoa > Dictyosteliales > Dictyosteliaceae > Dictyostelium > Dictyostelium discoideum. Next base: position 7,975,351 of record NC_007088.5, on the reverse strand, counting down.
ATTATTACTACTATTATTTAAACTACCATTACTATTATTTAAATTGTTATTATTATTACTATTATTACTATTACTATTATTATTATTATTATTATTATTATTATTATTTGAATTATTATTATTATTATTTGAATTACTATTATTATTATTTGAATTATTATTATTTGCACCATTTAAATTATTATTACTATTTGTAATATTTCCATTTGCAAAACCATTATTAGAATTAATTATATTAACAGCACCACCATTTGGATGTTGTTGTAAAGTAAAGAAAGAAGAAATTATATTGAAAACTTTTGATTTTTGTAATGTTTTTTGAATTTTTTTAGTTTCAATTGGATTTGAAGTTTGATATTCATTTACACTTGCACTTGCTCTCTTTGCTATAATAATGAATAGATCTTGAATGGTAGTATGATGAATATTCTCTACCAATATTTGAAAGTACATCTTTTGTGTCTTTTTATCAATCTCTGAGAGTTCATTTAAAAAGTCAAATGTATATTGATAGAATAATGATGACATCACTTTTGAAAAATGATGTATATTTGGTAATGACCTATTACTACCATCTAAATTTATATTTTCATTTTCAAATATTTCAAATAATGACGAAACTAAAAAAAAAAATAAAAAAAATAAAAAAATATATATTTATTAGTAAGTATTATTATTATTATTATTATTATTATTATTATTATTATTATTATTATTATTAT
>NC_007088.5:7952129-7972129 GCF_000004695.1 Dictyostelium discoideum AX4 | reverse complement strand
ACACAACTATTTTAATGGTGATGGGTTTAATATAAATAGTGTAAATTATAATTTTAACAATAGTCAATACAATGATACAAATTTCAAAGGTTTTAATAATAATAAAAATAATAATATAAATAATAATATAAATAATCAAAATAATCAAAATAATAATAATAATATAAATAATCAAAATAATAATAATAATAATAATATAAATAATCAAAATAATCAAAATAATAATAATCAAAATAATAATAATCAAAATAATAATAATAATAATAATAATAATAATAATAATAATAATAATAATAATAATAATAATAATAATAATAATAATAATAATAATAATAATAATAATAATAATAATAATAATTATAATGAAAACAATATAAATGAACATTATAATTACAATAGCAACAAAAAGAATAACGAAGAAAATAAGAATGATATTTTAACACCAAGTCGTAGTTTTATAAATAAGAATAATGAATCACCAATATATGGTATCGAGATACCAGAATATAATTTACAATGTAGCAATAAAATTTATCTTCCCTTTAGCAATAACAGACACTACTCAGATATAAATAGATCTTCAAATGATCGTAACCAATTTTTCAATAACAACAATAATAATAGTCAGTTTTTTAATAGTGGCCACTTTATTCCTAATAGCCTCGCAAATCACAATAAGATTTTCAATAAAAATAAAATAAATAGTATAATTAACAATGATAATGATAGTTATGAATTTAATAATGATGATAAGATGATAATAATAATAATAATAATAATAATAATAATAATAATAATAATAATAATAATAATAATAATAATAATAATAATAATAATAATAATAGTAATAATAATAATGATAATACTGATAGTAATAATAATGTCCACAGAAATCACACTAACTATAGCCACCTCCACAACAGCAACAACAACAACAATAGCCACTACAACAACAACAACAACAACAACAACAACAACAACAACAACAACAATAATAATTACACACACAACCACAACTACAACCACAACCACAAACACAACCACAACCCCACACACAACCACAACCCCACACACAATCACAACCCCACACACAATTACAACCCCACACACAATCACAACCCCACACACAAGCACAACCCCACACACAATCACAACCCCACACACAATCACAACCCCACACACAATCACAACCCCACACACAATCACAACCACACACACAATCACAACCCCACACACAATCACAACCACACACACAATCACAACCCCACACACAATCACAACCACACACACAACCCCACACACAATCACATACCCAATCACAGCTGCAACCCCAATAACAACATCACTGACAGAATCGTAGAAAAGAGTAATAATAATAATAATAATAATAATAATAATAATAATAATAATAATAATAATAATAAAAATAATACAGGTGGTGCTGTTAGTAATAACATTGTAAATAATATGGATAAATGTGTTATTACTGGCCATCACTTTAGTGTAGAAAATATGAATCATAATAATAATAACTATGATTTTGATAATAAAAATAATAGTATTGGTGGTGGTGGTGGTGGTGGTGGTAGTAGTAGTAGTAGAAGTAGTAGTAGTAGAAGTAGTAGTAATAGAAGTAGTAGTGGAAGTAGTGGTGGCAGTGGTAGTAACAGTAGCAGTAGTATAAATAATATTATTAATAGTGATAATGACTTTAAAACAGAAAGAAAACAAACAAAATCTCCGCCTTTAACTCTTCCAAATATTAAAACCACCACCACAACAACCACCACAACAACAACTACCACAACCACAACAACAAAAAATGAAAATATAAGTTCATCTGAATCTGAAAACTCCTCTAGCAGAGTTGGATCCCCAAATTGTAATAAAAAGGTTAAGAAAACCAAAACTATTACTATCAGTCCAACTGGTTATAATATCAATAGTAAAGATGACATTAATAAATTTACTACCTATGGCTACACTAACGAAAAGAGCAATGCCAGAAGAGACCCAAAATGGATAAATGATATTATTGAAAGATATAATCGTTTAAAATCTGAAAGCCTTAATAATAATTATAATGGCAGTAGTAGTAATAATAATAATATTAATAATATTAATAACAATAGTAATAATACTACGTCACCTTGTCAATCACCATCATCAAATACAGCAACTATAACTTCAATATCATCACCTACTTCATCATCCTCATCTTTATCATCCCCATCATTTAGTATAAATAACATTGTTAATCAAGATGTTGATGAAAATGATGGTTGTGATAGAATGAATTATACTTTACTTTCGCAAAATAATAATAATAATAATAATAATAATAATAATAATAATAATAATAATAATAACAATAATAATAATAATAATAATAATAATAATAATAATAATAATAATAATAATAATAATAATAATAATAATAATAATAATAATAATAATAATAATAATAATAATAATAATAATAATAATACGAATACAAATAATAATGGTGATGAATGTATTGTTAAACCAATTTCATTAATTCAAAATAAAAAAAGCGGTCAAAGAAGTCTTAAAACCAAAGAACATAAAGAGATACTTGAAGCATTATATAGAGTAACCTTGTATCCAACATCAGAGGAAACCAAAACCATTAGCCAAATTTTGGGTATGACATTTGGTCAAGTTAAAAGCTCCTTCCGTCATCGTAGAGAGAAATTATCAAAGTCTGGTTTGTTCTCTTACGCAAAAAATCTTAAAAATTGTGGAAAAAGCACAGCACCTTTGGATAATTTCTTTGAAAATTGTAAATACTTAACTACTAAAGAAACTGAAGAGTTTGCTGCTGCATATGATGTATCTTTTGAACAAATCAAAAATTATTTTAAAGGAAAAAGAGCAAAATTAAATAAGTTATCTTCAAAGGCGATTCAAGATAAAGATAATCAAGATAATGATAATAATAATAGTAATAATAATGAAAATAATGATGATAGCTATAGTGATGAAGGGTGATAAATTTCAATAATGAAAGAAGTAGTGTTCTTTTTTTATTATTAGATTTTATAAGAGACTTAAAATTTTTTATCACTCCTCTCCTTCCTCCCCTCACTCATTTTTTATCACTCCTCTCCTCTCCTCTCCTCACTCACATTGTTTTTTTTTTTATTAAAAAAAAAAAAAAAAAAAAAAATTAAAATAAATAAAATAAAGATGGATATGAATTTATGATTATCACTACAAATCTAAATCCATATCCAATTAAAAAATTTTGATTAAAAATATATATATATATTTATAGGACTTAATTATTTATCCTATTTATTATCTGTTTTTCAAATTTTTTGGTTTATTAATTTTTTTTTTTTTTTTTTTTTTTTAAAACAAAAAGTTTATTTTAATTAAGAATTTAATTAAATTATTTTATAAAACAAAGCCACAAGCGGTAATTTATAAAATTAATTTTGGTTTAATCATAATTCAATTATGTTTTTTATTATCAAATTTTTTATCCACACACATTTTTTTTTTTTTTTTAAAATTTCCCAAATAACAAGGCGTTGTCGTCATACAAAAAATAAAAAAATGAAAAAAAAAGGTATGTATTTATTTTTCAAGGCCTGGAATGAAAATATCTTGAGCTTTACACAGAAATTTTCAATGTATTTGACAAAAATTTATTATAGTCGAAATTCAAAAAAAAAAAAAAATCTAAAAACTTCAACTTCCTTAATTTCTAAGAAATATTTTTTTTTCAAGATATTTTTTCATTGGCGCCAAAATAACCCTTTTTCTTTTTTTTGATTTTTAAATTTTTTTATTTTTTTTTTTTTTATTTTTTTATTAAAAAAGTTTGGGTGGAATAAAAATAAAAAAAAAAAAAAAATCATTTCAATAAATTTTCAATCAAATAATAAGTTTTTGAAACAAATAAATATAAAAAAAAAAAAAAAAAAAAAAAATAAAATAAAAAATGTCATACGTTCCATCATCAAAATTAATTAAAGATTTGGTCAAACAAGATTGTTTAAAAAAGAACCTCTATGAAACTATTCTTTCACCAAAACAACGTTTAACAAGAAGTGAAACTGAAGCTGTCCCAGTTGAATCTGTTAAAAGATCTGTCTATGAAGCTTCTCTCACTGCACATTGCCAAAAACTCGGTCTTAAATCTTATCTCCAACAAATGAGTCAAGCTAATCTAACAACTCTCTATGCTTCTGTTAGACCACCACTTGCCGTAAGTTTTTAATTTTTAATTTTTTGTTTATATCATTCAAATTTTAATTTTAATTCTAATTTTTTTTTTTTTTTTTTTTTTTATTAATATTATTATTATAATTAAATAGGAAGGTGAAAAAGATCTTAAAAGGGCCAAAGTATTTTTAACTAAAAGAATTACTCTTGCTGTTGTTGAAGATTTTAATGCTTATTTTGATCAATTATCAGGTGAAGATGCTCAAATTTTCCACTCTATGACCAGTAGCAAAATCCCATCAAAGATTGTTGAAGAGTTAACATTGGTCGGTTTAGAAATTTTCCTTTTCACCGTTCAAGCTAAAATTCTAAGTGAAATCTGTGCTGAACTCAAATATGATGTCCAAAGTAACAATCCAACTCTTATGGTAACCTCAATTCTCATGGGTGCTGTTCCACCAAAGAAAGAAACTCAACCAAAGAAGATCACCTTTAGCAAAACCAAACCACGTTCCTTAAAGAAGGGTCTCACCTATCATGATATCTTCCAACACTTCTACGTTGATGAACTCTCTGGATTCTGTCGTAAACATGGAATGAAAGTCTCTGGTAACAAAAAAGATTTAATCAATCGTATCCTTAGATTCTTAAATGATGGTATTAAAGAAGTCCCAAAACCAAAGAAAAGTAGATCTGAAGTTGTCGATGATGCTGAAGTTGAACAAGAAGAAGAAGAAGAAGAGGAAGAAGAAGAGGAAGAAGAAGAAGCTGTCGAAGAAGAGCAACCACAAGAAGAAGAAGAGGAAGACGATCAAGACGCTGAATTAGTTGAAGAGGAAAAAGAAGAAGAAGAAGTAGAAGAAGAAAAGGAGGAAGCAAAAGAGGTTGTCCCAGAAGTTCTAACTTTACCATCCAAATTAAAGAAATCTAGTTCATCTCAATCAAAAATCGTCAGTCCATCCAAATTTAAGAAATCAACAAAGTAAATTAGACCACACAAAATCAAATGGTTTAGGAAAAAAAAAAAAAAAAAAAAAAATCAAAGATAACTTTTAAAAGTTATACTTAAGTGTATATGTTTTAATATTATTAGAAAAAAAAAAAAAAATTGAAAAAAAAAAATTAAAAATTACCCGTTTTTTTGAAAAAAAAAAAAAAAAAAAAAAAAGAAAACTATGTTGTTGTAATTATTTACAATATAATTTTAAGGTTTATTTAATTAATTTTAAAAAATTAGGTATCTTAAACAAAATGATAATAGGTTTTAGTTTTATCCTTTTTTTATTTTTCATAAAGAAATTGCAACTAAATCTTGAAAAATATGTGAAGATAATAATGTTCATTTACTGTATATTCCTTTTTAAATTGTTTTAATATTATTTTTTGAATCTATTATTGTAGTTATTATTATAATTATTACTCATGTTATTACTATAAACAATATTACTGTTATTATTATTATTATTATTACTGTTACTATTATTATTATTATTATTGTTATTATTATTATTAAAATTATTATTTTTATTATTTAATTCATTTAAAAAGTTATTATAAAATAAATTTGAAGAGATTGGACCTTGTTTTAATGTTTCATGTAAATCTTTATCTGTTGTATTTTTATTTTGAAATTGGTCAATTGCTTTATAATATGAAGAGTAGATATTACTAGTTGAGCTACTACCTGTCGTCGAATTCATACCACCTGATAAACCAGTTGGTGTGATAGTTGGTGGTCCAACTGTTTTATTCATTATTTTTATTATAAATATGTATATGTGTGGTGAAAAAAAAAAAAAGAAAATAAAATAAAATAAAATAAAATAAAAAAGTGAAAAATTATGTAATGTTTAAAAGTAAAAAAAAAATAAAAATAAAGTGGAAATATTGATAAACACATAAAAAAAAAAAAAAAAAATTTTCACTTTTTTTTATTTTATTTTCTTTTTTTTTTTTTTTTTTTTTTTTTTTTTTTTTTTTTGGCCAATTCAAAAATAAACCAATTCAATTTTTTATATAAAGTTTATATATTTATTAAAATTGAATTGGTTTATTTTTTTTTATTTTTTTAAGTTTGATATTATTTAAAAAAACTTTTCATGAAAAAAAATACAAAAAGGAAATCTTATTTCTATAAAACCTGAAAAAAAACCAGATTCAAATTTAAAAATCTGGGGTTTTTTTTTTTTTTTTAATTCTGTTTTGGCTATAAAATTATTTATTTTTTGTAGGTTTTTATTCGTTTTTTATTTGTTTTTTTTTTTAAAGTAGGCACTCAATTATCTTTTTTTTATTTTTTATTTTTTATTATTCTTTTTAATTTTTAAATCAAAAAAATAAATGAAATAAATCTGGATTTATTTTATTTCAAAATTAAAAAAAAAATATGCAAATTAAATCAATTTTTTTTAAATCTTTTTTTTACGAAATATATTCTCTCTCGTTGTTCCTCAATGAAAAAACAATTACAAAAAATGAACGATAGATAATTAAATCCTAAAAATAAAATTTTTTTGACAAAACTAAAAAAAAAAATATAAAAAATAAAAAAAATAAAAATAAAAAAAAAAGGATTTTGTCTTGAAAAAAAAATAAAAAAAAAAAATTTGGATTTTTAATTATTTATGGGACGAAATAGTTTCACGAACCATAATGTATGTTTAGATCAATTATTTTTAAATTATTATCCCATAAAAAAATTTGTTATTTTTTATTCTTTTGGTTCTAGAGGTCATATAAACGTCAAATATAAAATATCTGGTATTTTTTTTAATAAGAAAAAAAAAAAAAAACTATAAATATATTTTTTTTTTTTTTTTTTATAAACACCAATAACCATACTTTAGATAATAATAACAATAACAATAATAATAATAATAATAATAATAATAAGAAAATGTACAAATATAATCAACTCTTTGAATTAGAACCAAATTTTAAAGCTGATGATGCTGAAAAATTTAGAAGTAATGCTACAGAGGAATTAATTAATGAAACTGTAAAATCATTAGAATCAAAAAACCATATAGTTCATGTTGTTGAAGATGAAGCATCAGCATTGGAATTAATTAAAAAACTTATTCCAGATGGTAGTTCAGTTATGGATGCTGGTAGTGTTACACTCGATGAAATTGGTTTCAAATCCTATTATTTCAGTAATGAACATAAATGGTATAACTTACATCAAAAGATTTTAGATGAAAAAGATGGTGCCAGTCAAGGTGGTTTAAGAAAGAAAGCATTGGCATGCGATTACTTCATTAGTTCTGTCGGAGCTATATCAAAACAAGGAAGTCTTTTTGTGGCTGACGCTTCCGGTACACGTGTTGGGGGTTTCACAGCCTCAAATAACGTAATTGTTGTTGCTGGTGTTAATAAAATCGTTGAATCTGAATCCGATGGTGTTAAAAGAGCAACTGTTTTCTGTTACCAATGTGAATCTGTTAGAGCAAGAAAAGCTTATGGTGTACCAGGAAGTGTCGTAGCCAATTTCACTCAAATTAATCACGGTAGTGTCTTTGGTCCAAAGAATACAAATATTATTTTAATCAAGAAAGCTCTTGGTTATTAATAAAATTAAAATAAACTTTTATTTATTAATTTAAAAAAATTATAGTTTTTTTTTTTTTTATTCTACCAATAAAACTTAAAAATTAATTTTTCTTTTTTTTTTCTTTTTTTTTATTTTTTAGATTAATAATTTTTTTTTTTTCCTTTTAATCCAAATAATTGGTAGATAAAAAGATTATTCTAATTAAAGTTAAAATTTATATTGAAATTAAATAAAATGTTTAAAAAGAAAAAAAGATAATTGTTACGATAGATAACATATAAAAATGAAAAAAAAAAATTAAAAATTAATCAAAAAATATTAAAATTTTAAGGTGTGCCCAAGTAACTTCATTCTTACCTGCTGTTTATCTGTTATTATTTTTTATTGTTCCAACTTTTAATGGGAGGTCATTTTGCCTCCAAAAATATTATTTTACTTTTTTAATGAAAAATGGAGAGCGAGTTTTCAGATGGAGAGAAGAAATCCCAGAGTTTCTATTCAATATTTACCTTCAAAACTAAATAAAAAAATTATGATCATAATTTTTTTTCCTCAAGAGCTATACAATCACCTCTAAAAAATGACAATGTCAACCGAATTGCAATTTGTTGAATGCCAACAAGGTGGCATACCTATATATCTTAATTGTTTTCAAATTTATCACAAAAAAAAAAAAAAAAAAAAAAAAAAAAAATTGAAATTTTTGTCCGTATCGTTCAACAAATTAAAAATAAAAAAAAGAAATAATTTTAATCTTTTTTTTTTTCTTTACCTTATCTTTTTTTTTTTTACCTTTTTTACCTTTTTTTTTTACCTTTTTTTACCTATTTTTTACCTTTTTTTTTTAATATTTTTTTTAAAATTTCCCATAAAAATTTATTTTATGTTAAAAAATAAAAAAAAAAAAGATTCCAGAATTCAAAAAAAAAAAAAAAAAATTTTCATATTCACGAATGTTAGATATTACCTTTTGGTTTTGAAAAAATAAAATAAAATATAAATTAAATTAAATTATACATATGTAAAAAAAAAAAAAAAAAATACAAATAAAAAAATTTTTTAATTTTTTTTTTTTTATTTATTTACTTAAATACCACACTAAAAATACAATTAATAATTATAATAAAAAAAAAAAAAAAAAAAAAAAACCAAGTAATAAACAAAATGTATAGATATAAAGAATTGTATGAATTAGAACCAGATTTTAAACCAGAAAATGCAGAAAAATTTAGACTCATGCCATCAGAAGAATTATTAAACGAAACTATTAAATCATTAGAATCAAAAAATCATAAAGTATTATTGGTAGATAATGAAGAAACTGCATTGGAAGAAATTAAAAAGATGATACCAGACAAAAGCACAGTTATGGGTGCAGGTAGTGTAACACTCGATGAAATTGGATTCAAATCATATTACTTTTCCGATAACCATAAATGGGATAATTTACACAAGAAAATCTTTGCAGAAACTGATTCTGGAAAACAAATTATTCTTAGAAAACATGCGTTGGCATGCGACTACTTCCTTAGTTCTGTAGGAGCTATATCAAAACAAGGTGATCTTTTTGTGGCCGACGCTTCCGGTACACGTGTTGGGGGTTTCACAGCCGCAAATAACCTAATTGTTGTTGCTGGTCTTAATAAAATCGTTGAATCTGAATCCGATGGTGTTAAAAGAGCTACTGGTTTCTGTTACCAATGTGAATCTGTTAGGGCTAGAAAAGCTTACCCTGGTGTAGCCGGTAGTATCGTTCAAAATTTTGCTCAAATTAAATTTGGTAATGCTATGGGACCAAAAAGAAACACAACTATTATTTTAATTAAAAAAATTTTAGGTTATTAAAATCAATTTATAAAAATAAAAACAAAACAATTAATTATAATTTATTTATTTATTTATTTATTTATTTATTTATTTATTCACATCATCCCAAAATGAAAGTAACAAAAATATATAAAATATACAAAAAACGAATAACATCCAAAAAATGTATAAAATATATAAAATATATATATAAAATTCTTATTTATTAAGGCACCAAAACAAGTAATATACATTTTTATAATTTAAATAGAATAAAAACATTTAAATTAAAATTTTTTTTTTTTTTTTTTTTTTTTTTTTTTTTTTTTTTTTTTTTTTTTTTTTGAATTATAAAAATACATTTGTATAAAATATAAATTGAATTTATTTATTTATTTATTTATTTATTTATTTGTTTTAAAACATATTTGATAAAGTATTTGACATATATAAAGCTGGTAAAATTTCTTTAAAGTCTTTTATTGGACAAGCTTTGGTAAGGAAAGGATGTTGTAATAATTGAGAAGAAGTTAATCTTTTTGAAGGATCAAATTGTAAACAATTTGTAAGGAAATCTCTAAATTCTAAAGAAGAAGTTGTAGTTGAGAGTAAAAGTGGTAAATTTAAATTATTGGTGGCAACGAAAACCATTGCTTTTAGACGAGAATCGTGGTATGGTAATTTACCAAGTAACATTTCAAGTGCACAAATGCCAAAACTCCAAATATCAGTGGAAAGGGAATGAGGATTACCATTGATCATTTCAGGTGAGATATAAGATGGTGAACCCAACATATTGATCTCTTCTTTTTCAATTGAGAAATCTATACAAAGACCAAAATCAATTAATTTGATCTCACCTTTATCATTGACCATAACATTGGCACTTTTTAAATCTCTGTGAGCTATATTTTGCTTATGAAGATAATCTAAACCTTGTAAAATTTCACGACAGACATAGGCTATCTTTCTCTCACAAAATTTAAAGTTTGAAGCTGCATTCTTTAATGTGCCACCACTGAGAAATTCCATAATCATCCATAGTTCATCATTTGATTTTTGATAAGCACATAAGAATTTCACAATATTTGGATGATTGAAATATTTTAAGAATCCAATTTCACTAAGATTCATTCTCTTGTGTCTTAATGTTTTGATTGGCATTTTCTTTAGGGCAACCATTTGTTTATCGTATGCAGAATGAGGATTCTTATTCTTTGCACAAAAGACACTACCGAAACCGCCTCTTGCTTCGAAATCTAAATTTTTAAAATGTTCTTTTGGATTACCTTCATTTAAATGTTTTTCCAATGCTTTATCATACTCTTCTGGGAATCTAAATGAATGACCTGGTGATACAAATATTCTAGAAAAATCAATTCTTTTCTTTTTACCTGGATAAATTATTGAATAAGATATACCTGAAATATTATTTGGTGTTAACATTGCATTTGGTGCATTTAAACTTGTATCATCATTTGTCATTTCAAAATTTGTTGATTCTAATTGTGGTGATAATGTTGATGATGTTGATACTGGACTTTTATTTGGTTCATCTTCTTGTTGTTGTTGTTGTTCTTGTTGTTGTTCTTGTTTTAATTTTTGTTGTTGTTGTAAATGTTGTTGTTTTAATTGTTGTAATTGTTGTAATTGTTGTTGTTTATGATGTAAATTTTGATTATTCTTTATATCCTCTTCTAATAATGATAAATGATTCTTTGGTGGTGGTGAAATTGTAATGCTTGTTGTGGTTGTATCTGTTGTTGTTATAGTTGGTAATATTACATTAGTTAATGGTGAATTATCACCACCACCCCCACTACCACCACCATTATCATCACCATCGTTAATAGATTTTGAATTGATTTTATCATTTTCATCAATAGGATTTGTTGGAATAACAGTTGTGATAATATTTTCATTATTTTCATTCATTTCAAGGATTTGCTCAAATTTATCTACATAAATATAATGAACAAATTCTCTTCTTCTTAAGAAATTTAAAACACAAAGTATTGTTTGAAAATAAAATACTGTATATCCTTCAGGTAATTCTGAATATTGTATCCACTTTCTATCATTTTTTAATAATCCTTGAAAATCTGATACACAATAAATGGTTGGAGAGATTTCACCTGTATCATTTCCATCGGCAAATACTCCAACTACATTATTATAAACTTTGCCACCAACTTCTCCAACACCATTCAAATCAATTGAATATGGTTTTTCATTTTTATTTTTCTATAGATTTTTGAAAAAAATTTTAAAAAAAAATAAAACAAAAAAAAAAATACAAAAAAATAAAAAAAAAAAAGTTTTTTAGTAAAAGCCTCAAAAAAAAAAAATAAAAAAAAAAAATGAAAAAAATAAAAAAAAAAGATTTACTCTTTTAACAGCATTTGGTGATGGAGGTGGTAAAATTACAGTTCTTTTTTCACTGTCATCTCCAATGACCAAGGGTTCTGCTTGATCTTGAGTTTTTTTCTTTTTCCCAAAAAAACTCTTAATATTATTCATTTTGAAAATGGTTTTTTTTTTTTTAGTGTTTTTTTTTTTTTTTTAATCTATTTTGATTTTTGGGTGGTTGTTTTTTTTTAAGTTTTTTTTTTTTTTATTTGATTTTATTTATTTATTATTTATTTTATAAGACTTGGAATAAAAATATTTTTATTAACAAGTTAGTTGTTAATATAAAAAAAAAAAAATTTTATAATTTTATTTTTATTTTTTTTTTTTTTATTTTTTATTTTTTTATTTTCAAAGTTTGTTTTTTTTTTTTTCTCCCAAGATTTTTTTTTTTTGATTCTGTGAATTATAAAAAATGGGAATATTTTTGTTTTATTTTTCTCTTAACCATAAGTATATTTTTTTTTTTTATCTTTTAAAACAAAAAAAAAAAAATTTCTTTTATTTTTAAAATGAAATAATAAACAAAAATAATTTTTTTTTTATTACTATTTTTTTTTTTATTTTTAATTTTTTTATTTTTAAAAAATAAAAAAAAACAAAAAAAAAAAAAAAAAAAAAAAAAAAAAGTGTGAGGAACACCAACAAATTCAATTCAAAATTAAGATCTGCATTAATTGATAGGTTTTTTTTTTTAATTTTTTTTTTTTTCTTGTTTTTGGTTCAACCTTAAATAAATAATAAAAAAAAAAAAAAAAAACAACATCAATTTTTTATACCCGAAAGGAATAGTAATAATTTTTTTATAATTATCTCTTATTAAATCACAATATATAAAATTAATCATTCTTAACAACATACAATTTAACCCTTTTTTATGGAAAATCAAAACATCATTTTTATTCTAATTTAAGTTGGTTTTTGATATATAATATTGTAATAATAGATAATTATTTTTATGACCAACTTTTTTTTAATAAATTAATATAATTCTAATTTTTAAATTAAATTTCCATATTATAATATCATCAATTTAATTTAGATTTAAAAAAATGGATAGAAAAAAAAAAAAAAAAAAAAAAAAAAAAAAATTTATGTGGTTTTAAAAAAAAATAATTGAAATAATTAGTGTGTTGGATAAGATGGTTAAAACAACAAAAAAAAAACAAAAAAAAAAAAAAAGGAAATTTCCTTTTTTATTTGTCGTCACTGTCCCAAATAATTTAATAAAAAAAAAAAAAGTAAAAAAAAAAGTAAAAAATAAAAAATAAAAAAAAAAAAAAAAAAAAAAAAAATTAAAAAAAAAAAAAAAAAAAAAAAAAATATAATAAACAAATTTCTATTCCCAAATAAAATAAAAAAAAATTTGTGTGCACCTGTAATATTATTTGTTTTTATAAAATTATATTTCATATTCATTTTTTAATTTTTTTTTTTTTTTCTTTTTTTATTTTACCGAGCTTCATCTCAAAACTAATTTTAAAAAAAAAAAAAAAAAAAAAAAAAGTTGCTTTTCTGCTTTAGAGGGGGTAATTTTTTAAAAAAAAAAAAAATGAAAATGAGACATATTTACGTTTTATTCACGGTGAGGTGTTTTTCATTTCCAATAATCACAATTAATTTTAATTGAAACGGTTTTTTTTTGATTATTATTTGACATTTTTACTGGTTTTTTCCCACCTTTTGAATTTTTAGATTATTAATATCTTTTTTTTCTTTTTTTTTTATTTTTATTTTTATTTTTTTTTTGTTTGGTTTACCAAACAAAAAAAAAAAAAAAACCGTGTTCAGATTGAAAATACTTTTTTTAAAACACTTATTCTTCTTTTTATTTTCTTGTTTTACATTTTTTTTTAAAAAAAAAAAAAAAAAAAAAAAAAAAAAAATGTATTTAAAACTTAAATTTCCAATATTATTAATTTTATTAATTTCATTTTTTAATTTTAATGAATCAACTTTAATAATTGAAAAAAAAAATTATAGAATTAATGATAATAATATTAATTATAGTATTAAAAATGATGATATTAATTTTGATTTTAATCAATTTACGACAAGTGGAAAAGTAATTGCCAATATTAATGAAAATGGCAATAGTATTTCCAAAGAATATCAATGTGTTCAGAATTCAAAAATAAAAGACAATGTTTCATTTCAATGCCAAATTACAACTATAGAATTGGTAAATATTAATTCAACATTTATTCTTTCAACTACTTCTACAAATGGTAATAATGAAATTAAGATATACAATTTTCAAATAAATTTATTTTATTTTGAAGCACAAATTATTCAAAATGGTTATGATTTTATAATTAATGGAAAAGCATTTTTAACAATGGACGCACAACTATTAAATTTTAATAATAATTTAAATGGAAAACCATTTACTATTGTTAATATTAGTGATAGTGAAATTGTGATGAATAGCGTAGCAGAGACTGATATTGCAAGTAGACAATTAGCCTATGATATAATTTATAATAATGAAAATGTATTTTCAAGTAGTATTGCAATTGAACCATCAATTATTAGTACAGTACCTGATTATTTAGTAAATGATGATGATGATTTAATAATCAATACAATTGGGTTATCAATAAGTGATAAACTTGATATTGAAGTATTAATATTTAGACCTGACAGTCAATGGGCACCATTACCATTTTCAATGGCAGTTAATAACCAAATTCAAATTTCAAGTACATCTATTTCAAGTTATTACGGTGAAAGATTGCTAAGAGTTCATTTAAATGCTTCAAATATTTCTTCAAATAATTATGGTGTTGTTGGTTTTGCAAAACCAATATTAACAAAAATCGCACAAAATTTTACATCATTGGAAGTAATTGTTGATTGTAATTATTTAAATAACACAAATTATCCAACTTATTTAAGAGGTATATCAATAACACCAGTTGCTCCAAATACATTTTTACCAACAAGATTGCATTTCCCGGAACCACAAATGGTTAGAGGATATGGTTATTTACAATGTAGTAATTCAAAATCTAGTGAATTTAAAGGTTTCTTTCAACCTATGCCAAATCTTGTAAGTTGGAATTCAATAGAAAGAAAAGGTGGTATTTTTAAATTCTCTGGACAGTATTTATTACCTTTGGATGACAAAAATCAAACAACATATTCATTGGATTTAGTAATTATTAATGAATTTTCAATTCCATGTGAAAATATAACAATTATAAAGTATTGGGGAAGCCAACAATATAATGCATCATGTATAGTCTCAAAATATGTAGAACCAATTGTAAAAACAATTTATATAACAGGTTATATAAGTGATACACCTAGTCATGTTTTAAAAAGTCCATTTACTTATTTACCACCAAGTATTTTAAATTCAACATCAACATTTTATGGAACACCATCTGAGGTTACAATTTATGGTTCATCATTTTGTATGTATCCAAATGTAACAATTGGTGGTTCAATTTGTAAATTGCGATTATCAGATTATGAAAATGATAGAATCTATTGTTGGTTTGAATCTGATGTTCAAGGTTTAACAACAACACATACTATTAATGTTACATGTGATGATAATCAAGTTTATGGTTCTGGTGATGTATTTCTTTATGCAACTGATGAATGTTTAATTAGTATGAATAAAACTGGTTTAATTTGTTCAGGTAATGGTATATGTGATGATTCAATTAGAAAATGTATTTGTAATGATAATTACTTTGGTTTAGATTGTTCAATTGAAAATAATGGAACCATTATTCCACCAATAATCGATAACACAACATCAATTATTGATTTTAATAATACAAAATTTGAAATTGGTTTAGTACAAATTAGAGAAATTGAATTCATTGATGAAAAAGTAATTAAAACTTTTAATTTAACCAATGGTAATGGTAATGGTAATGGTAGTGGTAATGGTGGTGTAATTTGGAATTTAGAAGATGTAAATCAAATGAAAACCAATTACATTTTTAATACAACATTAATTAATAAATCAATTATTAAAGTTTATTTAACAATTAATTCAGATACGAAATTATCAAAACAATATAATTTCTATGGTGATTTAATTACAATTTTACCAAATTCAGTTAAATATAAAATTGAAATAACAAATTGGGAATTTGATTCAAGTTTAAATTCAATTGAATTAATATTCCAATCAAAGATTTCAGTTGACCAATGTAATGATAGTGTTAGTTTAATTGGTAATAAAACAATTCAAATGTATGGTGATTCAATTAGATCAATGGAATTAACATTAACAAATGGTCAAATTTTAATTGGTACTTTTTCAAATCGTATGAAATTAGATGACAGAGTTGTCAAAAGTTCAATTAAAATTTTAGATGAACAACAATCAATTGGAATTCCAACAATAATAACTAATACTAATTCTACACCAACAACAACAAATAATAATAATAATAATATAAAAACAAGTACTCAAAATGTTTTTACAGTAGTTTCAATTAATTATTTTAAAGATATTGCAATTGTTGATCCAAATTTTGGAGTTTTAATAGATAATGATTTAAGTGGAGGAGGTGATGATATTCTTGATGAATGTGGAAGGGTAATTGGTAAAACTAAGGAAAAATTTGCAAATTGGAAAATTGCATTAATTGTTGTATTTTCATTCGTTGGTATTTCATTAATTGTTGTTGCTGTTATTGTTTATAAAACAAGAGGAAGACATTCAATAGTAGTAAATGGAGTAAAATTAAAAATGAATAAGAAAACAAATAAATAAATAATAAATTAAATAAATAAATTAAATATTTTATAAGGGTTTAATATACAAAATAATGTATTTGTTTAAATCATAATACATCATATTTTATTTTTTTTTTTGGTTTAAAAAAGATTTTTTTTTTTTTTTTTTTTTTTTTTTTTTTTTTTTTGTTTTTTTTTTTTTTTTTTTTTTTTTTTTTTGGTATAAACATTTAAAAAAAAAAAAGATAAAGTTAATGGGAAAAAATGTTGAAATGAAATTTAGAAAAACTTGAATGGGGTAGTATATATAAAAACTCGCTTATAAAATTAAGCGACCCATCCAGTGGAAGGAGTAAAAGCTTTATCTTTGTTTGTTTGCATTGAAGTTGAATAATCACATGAACCTCTTCTTCTCATAGGGATTGATGTGTTATTCTTTAAAGGTGAGTTACTATTATTACTATTAGAGGTATTATTTGTGGATGATGTTGATGATGATGATGTTGCTGTTGACGAATAATTATATACTATAGCACTATTTTGACTAGTTGAATAAGATTTTATATTATTATTATTATTTATATTTGTATGATTATTTGTGTTATTATTTATATTATTATTATTATTATTACTATTATTGTTATTATTGTTATTATTATTATTACTATTGTTATTATTACTACTACTGCTACTACTATTATTATTATTATTATTGGTATTATTGTTATTATTTATATTATTATTATTATTATTATTATTATTATTATTATTATTATTATTATTATTATTATTATTATTTGATGATGATGAAGAAGAAGATGATGATGATGATGATGAAGAAGAATTATTTGATGAAGTATTATTTGAAACAGTTGTATTTGCAACAGAAGAGGTATTTGTAGTTGAAGAGGATGGGATTGTATTTGTATTATCAATTTGAGCTTGTAATTGATCTTGTTCCATTTTCTTTTTTGCTTTTTCAACTTGTTTTGAATACATATCAAATTCATCCAAAGAACAATTTACAGTATAGTCCATCATTGAAAGGAAGCAAACCTCTAAACCATTCATTTCTTTTAAGGATATACCACCAACTTGACTATAGAATTCATTATTATAAAAAATATCATCCAAATACTTTGTACTTATTAAAAGACTTGTAATCACCAATCTATGGATATTCATACTGTTTACGGTTAAGTCACACTGTTTAAGGAATCTATCAATATATACTAAACTCATTACAAAACATTCCTTTGAACATGGTGAATACTTTAATAATCTTGCCAAATATGCATCGATTCCAATTGTTGGTGGTTTTCTATTTGGTGGATAAAATTCTCTTCTATCATTTTTACTCTATTATTATAAAAAAAAAAACAAAAAAAAAAAATTAGTTTCAATTACTAAATCTAGATATTTTATAATTTTTTAAAAATTTTACCTTATCACCATTTGTTATTAATTTATTAATTACAGTACATAAAACATCCAATAAAATATTATCTTTTGTATCTCTTTTTGGAATAATTGGGTTATATTTTGGGAGTTCCTTTTGTAAAATTTCAAATATTGATTCGGAATTCATTTTCAATTATATAATTTATATTTCTATGTATTGATTTGTTTTTTTAATAATGAAATTGAGGTGATGAATTTTTTATTTTTTTCTTTTTTTTTTAAAAATTCAAACCTTTAATAATAAAATTAAGTTTTATAAAAGTTAATACTAATATATTTTATTATTAATTATTTTATTATTATTATTATTATTTATTATTATTATTAATATTAAATTATTATTATTATTATTATTAATTTTATTATTATTATTATTATTATTATTTTAATTGTGATAATAATATATTTAAAATTAAATAATAATAAAATGTAATATATAATTTAATTTATTATTTTTGGTTTTTTTTTTTTTTGGTTTTTTTTATTTTTTTTTTTTATTTATTTTATTTTATTTTTATTTTTATTTTTATTTTTGTATTATTCATTAATTTTATTTGTCTTTAAATAAATAAATAAATAAATAATAATTTTTTTAATATATTATCACCCTTTTTTGCCTTATTTAAAAGATAAATGTTTTAACCCACACACACAAACACACACAATAAAAATAATCAATTTAATTAAATTTAAAAAAAAAAAATAAAAAAAAAAATAAAAAAAAATAAAAAGTGTATTATTTAAAAAAAGGGATATTTTTTGATGATGATAGTACTGCTTAGTGTATACACCAAAAAATGAGTGGTTTGATAATATGTTTTTTTGGGATATCCAGGGGTTGAAATAGACAGGGGTGGTGATAGAGAATTATAATTTATATTGTGGGTGTGTGATAGAGTGATAATTATGTCAAAATATTGTTTAGACGATTTGCTGCTAATAAAATAATAATAATAATAATTTTAAAAGTGATTAATCAATTTTACATATATAGGTTGGTGCCAGTTAAAACAAAAAAAAAAAAAAAAAAAACCAAAAATAAAAAATTTATTGTTATCAAAATTTTATAATATAATATTATTATTTTTATTATTATTATTATTTTTATTATGATTGAGATGAGGAGGAATTGGATTCAAGTTTTTATTTTTTTATTGTTTTATTTATATTATATTTTTTTTTTTTTTACCACACTCTATCTTTCCAATCGAATAAACAATTTTTATTTTAAAAACAAATGAATAATTTTATATATATATAAAAAAATACACATATGCAAAGATACACACACACACACACACACTTGATTATAAATGTATATATTTATATATAAATTTAGAAATGAAATTTAAAAAAAAGAGATAATTACTTTTTTTGGATTTATGTGGATTTGATGGTTATTGAATAAGAGATATTATTGATTTTAAGAAGAAGCTATATGTATTTTTTATATATATAAAAAAAACTATTATTAATGATTTATATATATAAATATAATAAATATTTTTGACTGATTAGTAACTGTATATTAATTGATTTCTTGAATTTAATTATAAAAAAGATCAAACAAATGAAAATAATAATAATTAAAATTTTAAAATGAAATAAATAAAAAATAATTATTATTATTGAAAATAATAAAATATTTCTTTTAAATCAAATAAATAATTTATATATTGTTTAACAAATTATTTTACTGACAATATAAATACTATTAATTTTATTGGTACGTATATGTTGTGTTTTTGAGCGTGTTGGTTAAATAAGTGTTTAATGTGTTTATATATATAAATGTGTGTTTATGTGTGTGTGTGTTAAATAATTGTTATAACTGATAGGATTTTTTTTTTTTTTTATTTTTTTTTTATTTATT
>NC_007088.5:7928676-7948676 GCF_000004695.1 Dictyostelium discoideum AX4 | reverse complement strand
AATTAAAACAACATATTGAAAGAGTTAAAGATCGTGATGATGTACCAATTATTATTGTTGGTAATAAAGTTGATTTAGAATCAAGAAGACAAGTATCAAGAATTGAAGCAGACCAATTGGCAAGATCATTACGTGTTCCATATATTGAGACATCTGCTAAAACTAGATCTAATATTGAGGAGGCATTCTTTACATTGGTTCGTCACACACCACGTAATACAGTTTACAAAGTGGTTGTAATGGGTGGTGGTGGTGTTGGTAAATCTGCAATTATCATTCAATTCATTCAAAATCATTTTGTTGAAGAGTATGATCCAACAATTGAAGATAGTTATCGTAAACAAGTCACAATCTCTGGTTTACCACCAATTGGTGGTAGTCTAAATAAAAAATCATCATCATCCTCATCATCTTCCTCATCATCGTCAGGAAAGACTGGATTATTTAATAAAATCTTTTCAGGTAAAGATAAACAACCATCACCACAACAAGCAGCTTCACCATCAACAATTGATCGTACAGGACAAATTTCAACAAATAGATTAGAAGCAAATGTTCTATCATATTCAATGTCAAATCTTTCAAAGGAGGTACCATTAATTACAGGTGATTGTGTTTATTGTCAAGGTTGTAATGTTATTTTAAGTAGATTTTCAAATTTAGTTAAAACTGGTGACGATAGTTTCACATGGAAATGTGAATTCTGTAAATATAGTAACAGCAATATTTTATTAGAACAAGGTGAAATACCAAATAAAGATTCTGTTGAATATGTTTTATCATCACCATCAACATCGTCAACAACTGATGGATCAAAAAGAGAAGAGTCAATTATTATTTACTGTATTGATGTCTCAGGTTCAATGGGTATTACAACTGAAGTACCATCATTACAAAGTGAATGGGTAAATGCTAAAAAAGGTGTAAAAGGTGCATCTAGTGGTCCATCATATATTTCAAGATTAGAATGTGTTCAATCATCAATTCCAACAATGATTGATCGTCTTTCAATTCAGTATCCAAATAAAAGGGTTGTATTAGTCACATTCTCTGACGAGGTTATGATTTACACTCAAAGTAATTCAGTTGATGGTCCAATTGTAATTGCAGGTGATAAATTGGAAGATTTCGACCAACTCATTGAAATTGGTCGTTCAATGACCTATGATAAATTACCAACTGCATCTGGTTCAAGTGATTTCTTAAAAGCAAAAATCAAATCATTAGAACCAGTTCAATCAACTGCATTAGGTCCAGCATTATTAGTTAGTGCTGCAATTGCAAGTCAAAAAATGTTGAGTGAAGTTGTAATTTGTACTGATGGTGTACCAAATGTTGGTTTGGGTGCAATTGAAGACCTTCCATTGGGTCCTGCTCAAGAGTTTTATGAAAAAGTTACAAAACTAGCTCAAAATAATAAAACAACAATTAATATCATTGGTATCAGTGGTAGTCATATTGATTTAGGTGTAATTGGTAAAGTTTCAGAACAAACAAATGGTAATATCACAATTATTCATCCATTGGAATTAGCAAGAGAAATTAGAAAGTTAACTCAAAATCCAATGATTGCAACAGATGTCGAGATGAGTATTTGTCTTCATCCAACTTTGGAAATCAATAAATACGATAGTAAACAAGGTTTAAGTAGAGTAGTTAAACAATTCCCAAATGTCAATTCCCTAACTGATTTAACACTCCTCTATTCCTCAAGAAACAGACCCACAGAGTTTGTCCAAATCTATCCATTCCAAATTCAAATTAAATATACCAAATTGGATGGTGTACGTTGTTTACGTGTTGTCAGTGCACAACTCCAAGCAACACCAGATTTCAATACATCAACTTCCAATGCAAATATTTCAATTTTGGCAATGGCATTCACTCAACAAGCTGCTAAAATAGCTCAACAACAAGAGTATATGGAATCTCGTCTTCATCTTAAAGCAGCCACAAAATTAATTCGTTCTCTTTGTAATACTGATGAACAATGGGAAGAATTCTATAATTTTGAAGTCTTAAGAGAAGAAATGGAAGCTCCATTAATCACTTGTATAAAGAATAAACAACAAAGAGTTGAAAAAGCTGCAACTGATGATGAAATTCAAGTTTTCTATAAAATGAAAAATGTTCATAAATCATTTGTTGAAGGTGGTAGAAAGAAAGATATTTCAAGAAGAAAAGGTGAAGCTGAAATTAATAAACAATATTATAATATTAAATTTACTTAAAAAATAAATAAAATAAAAAATAATTTAAAAATTGTATACATTTTTTTTTTTTTTTTTTTCTTGAATTATGTACATTTATTTTTTATTTTTATAAATTATATAAAATTATTATTATTATTATTATTATTTAAATATTTGCAATTGTAAAAGGTATTAAATCTCTTGAAAATCTTCTTTTGTCAAGTTTTGGAGGTGGTGACATTGAATTTTGGTCAATATTTTCTTCTTTTTTTATAATTGGTCTTGGGGATAAACAAAATGTTTTTGTAGTTGTTGTTGGTGGTGGTGGTGGTGATGGTGATGAATCATCATCATCATCATCATCATCATCATCATCATCATCATCATCAATTTGTTTTAATTGTTCCTTTTGAATCCTTAATTGTTCTTGAATATGTTCATCCTCGATTGGACAAGATTGATACGTTGAACATGATGATGATAATGATGAGGAATTTGATTGTATTTGAACAAAATTAATATTACTAATATTATTATTATTATCATTAATGATTTGATTAATTTTTAAAGATGGCATCATCCAATGATTTGAATTTTTATTATTTAATAATGATGAAGTTGATGATGATGATGAAGTTGGTGATGGTGTTGTATTTGTTGAATAACAATCATTTCCAATTGTCCCAATTTGCTCGAGTGTACATGAATTTAATGTTGTTATCATTTCATTAGTTGAAAAATCAAAATAATAATTATTATTATTATTAAATTTATTACAATTTAAATGATTTTGATTTTGATTTTGATTATTTGTTTTATTTTGATTAATATTAAAATTATTATTATTATTATTATTATTATTATTATTATTATTATTATTATTATTATTATTATTATTATTATTATTATTATTATTATTATTATTATTATTATTATTATTATTATTATTATTATTATTATTATTATTATTATTATTTATATTAACAAAACTATCTATTACAATTTGTATTTGATTATTATTTGAATGATCAACCACTCTATCAAAAGATACAGGATTTGTAGATGGTGAGGTACTATTATTATTATTATTACCACCACTAGTGGTTGTTGTTATTGTGCCATTATTATTATTATTATTATTAATATTATTATTAATATTAGTGTTAATTAAACCACGTGGTGATAGTGATTTTTCAATTGTTAAATTTATTCCATTATATCTTTCAATTAGTGATTTAACTCTTGAAGACATTTGTAGGGTTTGATTTAGTAATTAATTTACCAAATCTTTTTTTTTAAAAAAAAATAATAAAAAAAATAAAAAATAAAAATAAAATAAAATTAAAATTTTCCAAAATGGTATAAATTTTGATATTTGTATATAAAATAAAATATTATGGGGTTAAAAAAAAAAAAAATATAAATAAATTTTTTTTATTAATATTAATTGAAGGTGGTAATATTATTATTTTGGGTAGTTTATTGATGTAGGTACTTGTACTAAAAGATAAATTTTTAAATTTAAATTGGAAAAAAAAAAAAAAAAAAAAAAAAAAAAAAAAAAAGGTAAAAAAAGGTAAAAAAGGTAAAAAAAGGGTAAAAATTAATTAAGTAAAAAAATGGATATATTTAATTATATATAAATATATTTGTTTAAAGATATTAAATTTAAACACAATGTTAAATTTATATTAAGTGTTTGTAAAAAAAAAAAAAAAAAAAAAAATTTATATAATTAAAATTAAAAAATTAATTTAATAAAAAAATATATATATGTATATATATATTTTTTTTTACCACAAAAAAATAATGACTATTTTAAATAATATTAATAATAATGATAATTAAAATAAAAATAATAATAATAATATTAATATTAATTATTTTTATTAACCAACAGGTAAAATTAAAAAAAAATCAAACCCACACTTTTAATAATAAAAAAAAAAAAAAAATAAAATAAAAAAATAATAAAATAAAATAAAAAAACAAACAACACAAAACACCCCATTCACATATCACAAAATCACCATATTTCCAAAATAGAATTTAAATTCTAATATCTCTCTTCAAGTGGGATTAAACTTTCTATTGTAAATAATTTAAATTCAATAAATACATCATCATCCTCATCATCATCATAAATTAAAATAATAAAATAAAAAGTAAAAATAAATTAAGATAATCATTTAAAAAAAATGGTAAAAATAAAAACACCTATAACCACATGTTTTCTTCTTTGGAAATCAAAAAAATTTTTATTTTTTTAAAAAAAAAAATAAATAAATAAATAAAAAATTCAAAATAATAAAGGCAACAAAATGGAGACAACAGTATTTCACATATAAATACAAATTCACTTTTAAAATTAAAATAGTATAGAAAAAAAAAAAGGAAATAAGAATAATAAAGTAAAAAAAAAAAAAAAAAACCTAAAATAAAATCAATGATGATTTTATATTACCAATTAATAATAATTATTTCCAATTCCAAACAATCTAAAATTACTTTCATTCCCAAATATAAATAAAAAAAATAAAAAATAATAAAAACAAAAAAAACAAAAACTAAATTGGAAAACAAAAAAAAAAAAAAAAAAAAAAAAAATAAATAAATAAAAACAAAATTGGTAATAAAAATAAAAAAATAAAAATAAAAAAAATAAAAAAATAAATAAATAAATTAATTTTGTAAATTAGGAAATAATAAATTTTTATTTTTATTTTGAAAACACAATTTTTAAAAAAAAAAAAAAAAAAAATATTGAGCAAACAAAATTGTTCCCGCCAAAATGGGTAAAATTTGAATTTTTTTTTTTAATATTTTTAATGGAAAAAAAAAAAAATTTTTTAACGGATTTTTTATTTTTTTTTTTTCAACAAAATTTTTTTTTTAATTTTTTCTTTTTTTCAACATCAACTTGAAGATTATCAAGCCAAAAAAAAAAAAAAAAAAAAAAGAAAAAAAAAAGTAGTAGTTACAACTCTTCTACCAACTCTTTTTCAATTAACTTTGTGTGTGTGCGCCCCATTGCTCTCTTCAAAGCTTTTCACTTTTAATAATCATAATAATATTTAAATTCATCTCTCACGTACTCTGTTTTTTTTCCCCATTACAAAAATCACATTTTTCCCTCTGTTTTTTTTTTTTTTTTCGCAATAACATTTATTTATTTATTATTATTTCCCTGTTTTCATTCTATAATAAAAAAAACACCGGTGATATTTAATTCCCACCACACCAATAAATAAAAAATTTTCATAATCATCATCATCTCTCCCCAATTATAATTGTATCATCACATCACCTTACCTATTTTTTTTTTTTTAAAATTTCGCACCACCCTATAAATAAAATAAAAAAATAAAAAAAAAAACAAAAATGTCATCATCAACTATAATTACACCAATCGCCACCACCACAACTAATAATAATAGTTCTACCAATGGTATCCATAATTCAAAAACCAATAGAACACTATTTAAAAATATTAAAAATAATATACCAAATTCACCAAATAATGCACCAATAAAGGTAAAGTATTTTTTTTTTTTTTTTTTTTTAAAATTTAAATAATTTAAATTAAACAATATAAATAAAAAATAAAAAAATAAAAATAAAAACTAATTTTTTTTTATTTTTATTTTTTATTTTTTATTTCTTTTATATTTTAATAAATAATTAAATAAATAGAAAAACTCTGTTGGTATTATTGGTAATGGACCAAATGTAAATAATAATAATAAAGATAGAAAATTAAATAGTAATGATGGTGTTAATTTTGGAAAGAAAAATATTTTATTTACACCTTCTAAAAACTCAATGGTTTCAACAACAAAACATTCGTCATCATCATCATCATTGTTAGCCAAAAATGAATATGATATTGAATCCATTAAAAAAGAATTGAAGAGTATGGATATCTCCACTGGTGGTATCTCTCCTTTATCTAGCCCACTTAGAGAATCATCTCCAATTTCTACCATCGATTTAGAATCAATAACCGCCACCACCACCAAACTTACCGATGCTTTCGTTGCTGCTTCCTCCTCCTCCTCCTCTGTTAAATATACCATTGATGTTCTCCTATCATTTAAATCGGCCAATACCAAAAGACCAATTCAAATTGATATTGTAGAGAATCATCAAAAAGAAATTGTTGTACCATTATCTCTTCCAACTACACCATATAATAATAATAATAATAATAATAATAATACTAATAACAGTTCACAACACAACACTGCAAATGGTCAAAAATATCCAATTTTCTCACCACAAATTAGTCCATTCAAAATTGCCTATGCACAATCGTCATCTACAAAAACTAATATTAATAATAATAATAATAATAATAACATCACACCAACTAAAAAAGCAAATTCAAATATCACCACACCACAATCAAACAATCGTAACAATCATTATAATTCCAACACTAAATCTTCCACAAAGAAACAAAACCCAATTCCATTTTCATTGAATACTGCAACACCAAATCAAAAGAATACTACAACAACACCATCGAAGAAATCAACAACAACCACACCAAAATCAAATAAAAAGATTAATGATGTTAATGCCGCTTTTGCTGCCGTTGCAAATTCTACCACCACTACTGAACAACCAGTTGCCATTATCGATGGTGCCACTCCTTCAACCAATGAATCACCAAAGAAAACTCCACTCAAAGAAACTGATCCAAAGAGATTGGCCGCTAGACAAAGACAAATCGATATTGGTAAGATGACAGCTGGTTACAAAAATTACATTGCTTTGGTTCCAAAATCAAAGAGAAAACCAACTGATCCAAAAACCCCAAATAAGAATCAAGTCTGTTCAAAGAGATCTTGGGATGGTCAAATCAAGAAATGGCGTCGTCAATTACATGAAAACTACGATTGGACTGGTATTCCATTCAATGAGAAAGAAGTTGAAGCCTCAAATAATGAATCAACTGAAGAATCTACTTTAGAAAAAGAAATGAACAAATTAGAAATTTCAGAAGAAAATGAAAACCATAATAATTGAAAAATATAGTTTTTAGTTTGATAGTTATTAACATCTCCTATAAAGAAAAAAAAAAAAAAAAAAAAAAAAAAAAAGAAAAAAAAAAAAAAAAAAAGAAAAAAAAAAAAAAAAAGAAAAAAGAAAAAGGAATTATAACTATATTATTTACAACTCCTCTTTCATCAAAAACTGAATATTAATATTTAATAATGGTTAATTCAAGTTTTTTTTTTTTTATCATTTCCACAATAGTAATATAATCTTTATAATAATAGTAGTAGTAGTAGTAGGTATAGTAATAATAATAAAAATGAAAAAATTAAATATTTTAAAAAAAAAAAAACAACCAATCTTGTAATTTATATATATATATATATGTATATATATCTTTTTTTTTTTATTATTTAATTTTTAATATTTTAATTATATCTTTTACTTTTTTTATGTGCAAAATAAATACCAGATAAAATTTTATTTGAATTTTGGAAAACTTGTTTTAATAATTGATATGTTGATTGATCATTTTGGTATAATTTTAAGATTGTTTCAATTGACGATAAAAATTTCAAATAATGATCAATTATTAATTCAATTGTTTTATCAATTGATAATTGTATTGAATTTAATTGAATTGCTAATATCTTTATATAGTTTAATAAATCATTTTCATTAATTTCTCTATTAAATGAATATAAATCATTTATTAATAAAAAAAAAGACTTTGCATGGTAATTTATAGTTTGAAATTCTTTACTTTCTATTATAGAATTTTCAATATAATTATCCATTATTCCAATCATAGAAATTGTTAAAATAAAATCACCCGAAGCATCTGATGATCTTTTTTCAAAATATTCATTAAATGAACATCTTGAATTTATTGGGGAATTTGAAATATTCCTTGAATCAATTGATGATTTTATCCATAAACTATTTGCATTTATTATTCTCTGAAATGACTCTTTATGTGTAAAATTTTGAAATTCATTTATTATTTCCCAGAATTCGAAACCAATTTTATTTTCATTTTTATTATTATAATATATTAAACTATTAATAAGTTTTTCTTTTTCATTTAATTTCATATTTAGTGAATTAATTTTTTCAAATATATAATCATCTAAAATTATACCAAATGTTGTAAATTTTAAAAATACTATAAAAGGCTCATATTCCAGGAATTCTCCGATGTAACCGCAATAGGAAAAAATTTCTTCAAAAATTGATTTATTTATTGTACCATTTGTTTTTAAAATTGATTCCTCAATTGATTGAGTCCAATTTAAATATTTTTCATATACTATTGGTTTAAATGTTGTAAAACTTTCTTCTTTTAAACCAATTAATTTTGAGGTAAATTCTTGAATTTTAAATTTTTGATTTTGGAAATCAATTATTTCAAAATAAAATTTTATTTTTTCTTCCATTATATTTTTACTTTTTTTTTTATTGTTTTATAAATCTCTTTTTAACTTTTCATTTATTTGTAAAAAAAAAAAAAATAAAAACAAAATTAAAAAATAAAAAATAAAAAAAAAATAAAAATCGAAAAATAAAAAGAAGAAAAAAAAAAAAAAAAAAAAAAAAAAAAAAATTAATCTTAAAATTTTAATACTGCTAAATCTTAATTCAGTTGAATGTATTTTTTTTATAACAAAAAACTCATAAAACGAGTTATTTCCTTTTTGGAAGATATTATAGATAAAGAGTAAAAAAAAAAATTATTTAAAAAAAAAAAAAATTCTTTTAATTGGTTTAAAAATAACTCTAATGTTAATAATAGGTTATTTTTATTTTTTTTAATAAATATACATAATTCGGTCCAAAATTTTTTTTTTTTTTTTTCTTGAAAATATCTTAACTTCAATTAATATATTATTTTATTATTTAATAGTTTCAAAAATTGTATTAAGAAAATATAAAAATCAAAAATCAAAAAAAATAAAAATGTCAAATAAAAATAACAACGATATCGATAAACATAATAAAAAAAAATAAAGATCATCTTTGTATTTACAAATATTATTATTTTTTATTGTCATCTTTCTTTTTTCGAGAAAAAGCTGGGGACACCAGACAGAATTTTTTTTCTGTTTTGAAAAAATTAAAAAAAAAAATTTCAAAATTAATTTTTGACTTTTCTATTCCTGGTTCGTCTAAATGTCAAAAAAAAAAACAGAAAAATGAAAAAAAGTAAAAACAAAACCCTGTGACTTTACCCTGTGTATTTCAAACAATTCCCAAATCTAATAACTATTTTTTTTTTTTTTTTTTTTTATTTTTTTTCAAAATAAAATTATTTTTAACCACACATACACACACTTAACCACAATGGATAATTTAATTTATGATTTCTTAATAAAAAAAGAGTATAATCAACAATCATTTTTAGATTGCATATTAATATTATCAATAAATGGATTATATATATCATACGATGGATTATTGGATTATTGTAATAATTTTAGGTATGTATATTTTTAATTTTTTTATTTTTTGTTTTTTTTTTATTTTTTTTATTTTTTTTTTCAGATATTTTCACGCACACTTTTATTTTTTTTTTATTTTTATTTTCATTTTCCCAAAAAATCAAATACTTACCAAATTAATTAATAATAGATTAATTGAAAATAAAACTGTAAATAAAGAAGCAATATCTTATTATGGATTAAACTATAATCAATATCAGTTATTAGATGAATTCACCAGATTGTTAAAATTAAAAAATAAAACTACCGATTGTAAAAATAAAATAATAAATACACACAATTCACTTAATAAATGTTGTGGAAATAATAAATTTGACTATTCAATATTAATAATAATTGAAAATAATAATAATATAATAAACAAAGATTACCAATTTAATAATAATAATAAAAATAGTAATAATAATATTTATAATAATAATAATGATAATAATAATTCAATAATTGAAGAAAAAGATTTAAATAAAATAATAACATTAAAAAATGAAAGAATAAATGGTAATGATGGTGAAATTACAACAACTACAACTACAACTACAACTAGTAGAAGTAGTACCACTATAATGACAACCACAACAACAACAAACGGTGTTAATGATAGAAATTATTTATTATTTCGTCAAGTTTGGAGAAATATTGTTATTAAAACTCAAATTTTATTTCATCTTAGACTTTATAATATTCATGCAAATAAAAAGGTATTTTTAACACCAATTCAATTGGTGGATTATAAATTCAAAGGTTATTTACAATCAATGGTATTAAATTATCATGATGATAATGATGATGATGCTGATGAAGATTCCTATGATTCTGATATTGACGATGATGATAGTTATAGTGATGGTGGTAATTGTAGTAGCAGTAGTAGTGGTTCAAGTGATATTGGTAGTAGTAGTAATAGTATTAATAATGGTATTTCAAATTCATCATCATCTTCAATATTATCAAATTCATCATTATTAGAATTATCAATGATTAGAGTGAATTCATTACCAGAGGGATTAAAATCCATTGAATTTGAAAAAGAGTATAATGTAATTCAAGATAGATTGCTACCACCATCAATATCCTCAATTCGATTTAGTTATGGTTTCAATCAGAGAATTGCTAAAGGTGTAATTAGTGACAATGTCATTAGTATTACATTTGGTGATAGTTTCAATCAATCATTGGATGGTAATTGGCTTCCAAAACAATTGAAACATTTACAATTTGGTCATAAATTTCAACAAACCATTAAAATGGGTCAACTTCCATCCTCATTGACATCATTGATTTTGGATCCAAGATCCTATAAAGGTGTTATTGAAATTGGTTCAATTCCAGATTCTGTTAAAACTTTAGATTATAAATTCAATTCTTGTTCAAATCAAGAATCAATTTCATTTAATCCAATTCCAAAATCAATCACAAGACTTGTTTTCGATTCAGAATTTAATCAAAATATTAAAGCAAATGATATCTCTTCAAATTATAATTTAACCTCAATTCATTTCGGAGAACATTTCAATAGTGATATTGGTATAAAGTCTTTACCAAACTCAATTAGAGAGATTAAATTTGGTCGTGCATTCGATAGAGATATTAAATTGTGTCCTTCAAGTATCACTAGTATTGATTTTGGTAATAAATTCAATAGACCTTTATCAATGATGACTCAAACTTTAACAAGTATTGATTTCGGCTCAAAATTCAATCAAATTATACCACAAGGTATTTTCATTCATACCAAATTAAAATCTTTGAATTTCGGTTACCATTTCAATCAAATCATTCCTGCCGATACTTTACCTCCAACTTTAGAATCTTTAAATCTCGGTGGTTACAATAGAGAGATAACCGTGAAAAATGATGAATATGACTGCTATGGTATTAGTAATAAAGGTGGTTTCGGTTCAAATAGTTCATCCAATTTTTGTGTTGGTGGTACAAATAATGGTTTAAGAGAAATGTTAAAAAATACTACATCTTTAAAAACTTTGACACTAAATTATTTTAATCGTAAAATTGAAGTTGGTGATTTACCAAATTCAATAGAATCTCTAAATTTAGGTTATCATTTCAATCAACCAATTGGAAATAATGTTTTACCAAAACTTTTGAAAAAATTATTCATTCTAAACTCTGAATTTAATCAAAATATTTCCGCTGATGGTTGCATACCTTTTGGTTTACAAACTATTTATATTAGAAATTCTAATATGAATTTTATCAATAGTTTAAATCCTTTATTTATTACAAAATATATTAATATAATTGATCTTTCTCATTTATAAAATAAAATAAAATTCCATAAAATAATAATAAAAATTAAATATTTGGGATTAATTTTGTACTTTAAAAATAAAACTGTTCATTATTGTAATTTTATTTTAATTTTAAAATTTTTTTTTAATTTTAAAATTTTTCATTTTATATATGATGAAAAATCTTTCCACTGGATATATATTTTTAATGTTATTGCCAATTTTTATCATAATAAATTAACACAATAAATATATTATTAATGTAATTCATTACAAATTTGGGAATCGAACATGCGACTATAAAGTTGTGGTTTTTTAAAAGGCTCCTATGAGGATCGAACTCATGACCTCTTCCTTACTAGGGAAGCGCAATACCACTATGCTAAGGAGCCATTTTTGAAACCAAAATTTTTAATAGCGTAAATCGTAATGTTTTTTATATCAAACAACAAATACAGAGTTTTTTGTAACAATAGCAAAACAACGAAAAAAAAATAATCTACTCACCAACCCCTTATTTAGGCCATGTAATTTAAAACTATAAAATAAAATGAGAACAAGTATCTCAAGGAGAAGTGCATTATCCATTTCAAAAAAGTTTTTTTGGAATATGTAATTTGGGTAATAAATTTACTTAATTATTGAATTAACTTTTTTTTTGAATTGGGAATTATTGAATTAACTCAAATCAAACACCTTTAATTATATTTATAATTTCAAATTTTTTTGAAAAGTTTAACAAATTTTTTTAAAAAAATAATAATCAATTTTCTCCAATTAATTTTCAATCGATTTATATTAAATTAATAAATTGAAATTGTTTTAATGTTTCAATAAAACAAAATAAAAATATTAAAAATTTAAAAATTGTTATTAATGTCAATAAAACTAAAATGTTTATTGGGGAAGGTAAGTATCATTAATTCCCAACACCTATTTTTATTCAAATTTGATTTCTTAAATTTAGTATTATTTTTTTCTTTATATTATATTTTATTTTATTTTATTTTTATTTTATTTTTTTTTTTTTTTGTAAAAATGAAAAAGTTAATAATAATAATAAAAATAATAAAAATAAAAATAATAATAATAATAAATAATATACGCTTTTTTTAATTTCAATTTGTAAATTGGTACATTATAACTTTTTTCATTTAAATTATTTAATTTTTTTTTTTTTTTTTTTTTGTGTGTTTAAATTTGGGGTATGTTAAAAATAATTATATGAAAAGGGTGTTGATTAAAAATAATGAAGGAAAAAAAATCAATGATATAAAATAGATACCCCACAATGAATGTATATATGAAAAAACATAATTTTTTTTATTTGTTGTTTTTTGTGTTAATTTGTAAAAAAAAAAAAATAATATAGGTGAGATTTGTATAATAGAGTGGCAGAGGTGGGTGAGTGGGAAAAAAAAAAAAAATTGAATAATAAATATGTAGTGGTAGAAATATATCAATTGCTACTATTATATATTTACCACTATGGTAGTGTTTTTTTAATATATACCAAATTTACTACACAGCTGTGAATGTGCGTGGTGTTGTTCTTAATTTTTTGCTATTTTCTGAATTACAATCAAATAAATTAATAATAAATTATGCACAATAATAATAATTTATTATTTTTTTTTTTTTAAATTTAAAATTGAATAAATAAAAAAAAAAAAATAAATAAATAAAAAACCAAAAAAAAAAAAAAGTATTAATAATTAATATTTTTTTTTTTTTTTAATTCATTATTCAATTTTATTTTTAATCAATTCAAATTAAAAAAAAAACAATAACTAACTAAGTTAAAAAT
The DNA here is from genome assembly GCF_000004695.1 of Dictyostelium discoideum AX4. NCBI lineage: Eukaryota > Evosea > Eumycetozoa > Dictyosteliales > Dictyosteliaceae > Dictyostelium > Dictyostelium discoideum. Next base: position 7,934,929 of record NC_007088.5, on the reverse strand, counting down.
AAAAAAATAATAAAGGATGTTGTTTCTAAAAAATATTGGAGTATTTTTTATGATATTCCTTGTATCAAAATCCTATGCGACGGGTATAAATTGATATTAGATTTATAATATTTTAATATAATATAAAATATTAATATAAAATTTTTTTTTTTTATTTTTTTTTTTTAATTTTAGATTGTAATAAAATTACTAATGAAGAAGAATGTCATAAATCTTCGGAATGTATTGTTATAAATTATACACCATGTTGTGGTGAACAAAAATGGGCTTGCTCTAAAGGTACATTTGATACTTGTACATATGAAAATAGTTGTTATAGAAATTCATCCAATAACCAAGTTGTTGAAGTATCAAATAAATGCTTCAATCTTGATGGATTTATTAAAATTACAACTCCAACCGAGTATTCTTGTTCTGATGCCAAGATTAAAGAATGTGCCTTATTAGGTAAATCATGTAGTTTCCAAAAGAACTCTTGTTCAAATCCAACTTCCTGTTGCCCAGGTGAATCAATTTGTAAGTAAAAAGATTAAAAAAAATAAAATAAAATAAAATAAAATAAAATCTAAATATATTAATTTTTTTCATTTCTTAAATTTATAAAAAAAGGTGAAGGTTTAAGCTCTGGTAGTTCAACATCTGGTGGTGGTTCATCAGGTGGTACATCAGGTGGTAGTTCATCAGGTGGTACATCAGGTGGTAGTTCATCAGGTGGTACATCAGGTAGTTCATCAAGTGGTAGTTCATCAGGTGGTGTAAGTTCATGTTCAACTACACATTGTCCAGAAGGTTATCATTGTTCAATGGTAAATGATGTTGCAACTTGTCTTGCATCAACAACTGGTGGAACAGGTTTACCAGGAACCAGTTCATCAACTGCTGGTGTATCATCATGTTTAACAACCTTATGTCCAATTGGACATATTTGTGTAGAGGATAGTAATGGCGTAAATTGTGTACCAAATGGAGGAGGTACATCAGGCGGTAGTTCATCAACAGGTACATCAGGTGGTCATCCAGATCCATGTAGAGATGTTGACTGTCCAGATGGTTTCCATTGTGAATGTAAAGATGGTAAAACTGCTAAATGTGTTCCAAGTCCAACAACCGGTTCATCAAGTACATCAGGTGGTCATCCAGATCCATGTAAAGATGTAACTTGTCCAGATGGTTTCCATTGTGAATGTAAAGATGGTAAAACTGCTAAATGTGTTCCAAGTCCAACAACCGGTTCATCAAGTACATCAGGTGGTAACACTAACCCATGTTCAAATGTAAATTGTCCAGATGGTTTCTATTGTGAATGTAAAGATGGTAAAACTGCTAAATGTGTTCCAAGTGGTCCAACTCAACCACCAAAACCACCAGTTTGCTCTTTAAGATGTCCACCAAATCATGAATGTAGATTTAATGACCAAGGTCATCAATGCTGTGTAAAGGTTCACCATGATAGATGTTCATTAAGATGTCCACATGGCCATGAATGTAAAGTTGATCACAATGGTAAAGAATGTTGCGTCAGATCCCATAGACCACCACCACCAGAAGTTTGTTCATTAAGATGCCCACCAAAACATGAATGTAAATTTGATGATCATGGTAAAAAATGTTGTGTAAAGATTCATTGTGATGAAGTTTGTGATTTAGATTGTGGTAGAGGTTTTGAATGTAAAATTAGACATGATGGTTCAAAATGTTGTGTCCGTTCAGAAAGACCACACCCACCACAACATGAAAAATGTAATAAGAGATGCCCACCAGGCCATGAATGTAAAGTTGATCAACATGGAAAAGAATGTTGCGTTGTTGCCCATAGACCACCACCAAAATGCTCTTTAAGATGTCCACCAAGACATGAATGTAGAGTCAACCACTTTGGTGAAGAATGTTGTGTTAAAGTTCACCACGATAAATGTTCATTGAGATGTCCACCAGGCCATGAATGTAAAGTTGATCAACATGGAAAAGAATGTTGCGTTGTTGCCCATAGACCACCACCAAAATGCTCATTAAGATGTCCACCAAAACATGAATGTAGAATCAATCACTTTGGTGAAGAATGCTGTGTTAAAAGTAGAAATGATTGTTTAACTTGTGAAGACCTAAACTGTGAAAGAAAAGGTTTACATTGTGCCATGAAAACTGTACCAATTGATAAAGAAAATTGTTGTGAAAAAGTTCCAGTATGTTATTCCACTAATCCATTATTAGATGGTGGTCATGGTTTTATTTAAAGAAAAAAAAAAAAAAAAAACATTACTCAAAATAATAACTAATTAAAAACTAATAAAAATAATTTGATTTAAAAAAAAAAAAAAAAAAAAAAAAAAAAACGATCCCCTAAATTATAACTAAAAATAATTTCACCAAAAAAAAAAAAAAAAAAAACTAGAAATAATTTTTCGTAAAAATGTGAGTTTTCATTGATCCATTTAATCTTTTTAGTTTTGTTGAAAAAAATAAAAAAAAAAAATTAAATAATAAAAAAAAAAATAAAAAAAAAAAATGTAAAAAATTAAGTTATTATCAAGATATCATTTATGAAAAAATTTTTTGTAATGTTTTTTTTTTTAATTTTTTTTAAATTTTTTTTTTTTTTTTTTTTTTTTTTTTTTTTTTTTTTTATTTTGTTAAACATATAGATATATATAAATTACTTAATTAATGGATAACAATAATTTACCTCAACCTTATTTTCCACAATCTAATAATTATTGTGATTGTGATGATAATGAAAATGGTAATGATAGTACACTAACAATCCAACCGAAACCAATTGCACCATCATTACCATCATCACAACAACCATCACCAACAATAATATCACAAATTAATCATAATAAATATCAATTATTTAAAGAATTTAAAGAACATAATAATAATATTGATAGTAAAATGTTATGTGTTCAATTATCAGAATTTCAAATATCACCAAAAACTGCGACCAATACATTTGATTCATGGTTAAATTCACTTTGGTTACCACCAACTGGATTTAAAAAGTTGGTTGATAATCATTTAAAAAAAGTTTATATACCATTTTATTCATATAGAGTAAATTATAATGTTGAATTTTCAGGTTTCGTTACGTATGATTCAAAATTAAATACAAATGCTTTATATGATAAATATGGTAACACAAATTCAACATATAATAACAATAACTATTATAATGTTAATAATAATAGTTTAAATAATTCAAATAATGCTGATAAAAATAAAAAAACAATAACATCAACATCAGCAACAATTTTAAATAAAGAAAATGTTGAATTATATAATAATGGAAATAACAACAATTTAAATAATAAAAACTCTGAAGATATTTTAAAGGATAAATCAATCAAATGGAATAAAGTTGATGGATATATAACGAGAACAATTAATAGAATACTATTATTAGCATGTAATTCAATGGATTTGTTATCGGATGAAAGTATAATGAATTGTATGGTAAGCCAGCAATTTGATTTCAACAATGTCATTGAGAAATCATTGGACGAGTTCAACCAATTCGCTCAATTGGACCAAGTGGAGGTATTGGCCCGTTATGAACCAGACGTAGTTTGGAAACGTGATTACTTGAACCACCTATTAGAAACTGAGCAATCAATGTCAATTGAATACTTGAAACAACAAGAACAATCAAAATTTGTAAAGAATGTTTCATCCACTATCCAATTCAACGAGAAACTATTCTCGCTTGTTTATATTCCATTCTACTATACAAAATATGAATTCCAGAATCAATCATTTTCATTCTTTTTAAATTCTCAAAATGGTGTAATCTCTGCAACTCGTCCAGAGATTGGACTTGGTAAAATTGGTGACTTTTTAAAATACACTCAAAACTATTTCTCAACTTTGGTTGGTAATTTCGAACCATTTTCAAAGTGTAAAGGTGATGAATTGGCAATCATTGATTCTTTCAAGGTTTATAATACCTCAAGTTATTTTCTTACTTTTTCAAGATCTTCAACAAACTTTTTAGGTTCATCCTCAATTGGTCACCTAACAATTAGGAACAATAGTAAATCAATCACTGCAACTCTACGTGGTCAAAAAAGAAGATCTGTTCAAAAAGGTAATCCATTCTCTCTCTTACCTTTACATGAAAGAACTTTTTCTTTTAAAGGTCATTGGTGTTTTGAAATAATTGATGGTGAAGTAAATCAAATTGATGTTATTAAAATTAATCCTAGAGAAGGTGGTAATATTTATCAATCAATTAAAAACTAGTTAGAAAAAAAAAAAAAAAAAAAAAAAAAATTCTTTTTAACTTTATATGTTTTCCCTATTAAATAGAGATGTTGTAATTTGAAAAAAAAAAAAAAAATCTATAAATGAATTAAAACTGTTTTAATATTTATTGGCTCTCATTGGGTTAAAAACTAACCAAATGTTATAAAATTCTAGCATTTTCACCCAATTCTTCGATAACTTTTCACTTTGAATTTTGTAAATTTTTAATACTAAAATCATTTTATAAATAAATAAATAAATAAATAAATAAATAAATAAATAAATAAATAAATAAATAAATAAATAAATAAATAAATAAATAAATAAATAAATAAATAAAACTTAAACTTTCTTTTTATAAATACTTTTTTTTTTTTTTTTAATATTAATAATTTATTAATATTATAAATTTTATTTGTTTTTTTTTTTTTTTGTAAGGTTTTTGGATAAAAAAAAAAAAAAAAAGAAAAGGTGTGTAAATCAAGTCATATTACAATTAAGCAATTGAATGATTCAAAAACTATTATGATTATTATTATTACTATTACTATTATGAGTCCAAAAGCTTAGGAAAGTATTATTTATATGTATGCATGTGTTTTGTATGTATGTATATATAACTTATTGATAAGTTGGTGTATGATATGAAAATTGAGAAGTTGCAACTCCACCATAATAATAAGCATTTTGCCAAGAATGGGGTTGATATTGAGAGGCACTTCCAGCTGTTGTACTTCCAATGCTACTACTTGTACAACTTCCAACACTACCACTTCCACTACTACTTCCGAAACTAGATGGAATTTGTGAATCATAAGACTCACTAACTCCACCACAAATATCATTCATATTTGGTGAAGATGGTGTTCCACTTTTACCTATATAAATATTTGTTGAAGATGTTGAAGAAGTAGAATGGTATGGTTGCTGATATATATAATTTTGAGGTTGTGGTGGTATTGGAATTTGTTGTTGTTGATAGTAGTCATCATAGTGCTGTTGTTGTTGTTGATAATATGACAATTGTTGGTTGTATTGATAATTTGAATAATATTGTTGTTGTTGATAATATTGTTGTTGGTGATGTGGTGGTTGATAATAAGTTTGTTGTTGCTGTTGTTGTGGTTGATAATTTGTTTGTGGAGCTGCCAAAGGGTAGGTCAAATAATTTGGGTGGTGATATGATACATTTTTTGAACCTCTATTATTAAGTATACGTGAAAATTGGCTTGTACCTCCATTATTTGTTGATTTATTACTGCTATTGTACTTTGTTTTTGGTTTTGAATTATTTTTATCAGTTTCTACTAATGTTACATATCTTTTTGTGCTATTGTTACAATTGTTGTTATTTGATTGTGTTGATGGTGTTGGTATTGTTGTTGTGGTTGTTGTTGTTGTTGTTGAGGTTGTTGTTATTGTTGGGTTTGGGTTTGGGGTTGGGTTTGTTGTTACTGTAGCATTATTATTATTATTATTACAATCATTATTATTCGAATTTATATGAATTTCACTATTTTTAACTTTTTCTTCAGTTGTTTTTATTACAATATTTTCTTTATTACTTTCATTATTAATATTGCCATTATTACTTAATTTTCTTATTTTCATATCCAATATATCGATTTTAGATTGGATTGAAGTTTTAAAAGCATCAAATATCTCTGGGTCAATATGTAATTTCCAATTTAATAAGAGCAAGAAATGTATTTCCAATTGATTCATTTCAAATAATGAGATTCCTCCAACTTGAGCATAATATCTATTATTTAAAGCTTTATCATTATGGAATTTCGAGGCCACTATTATGGATGCCATGAATAATCTGTGAATATTTAATGGTGAAATTTGAATTTCTTGATTCCATTGGATTAATCTATCCAAATAAATGGTGGAGAATATAAAAATATCTGTTCCAAATGGTAAATATTTAAAAACTCTTTCAATATAAGCTTCAATAGAAATTTCTGGTATTTGATCAACATTAAAAACTTGAAACTTTTCAATGGTG
>NC_007088.5:7913676-7923676 GCF_000004695.1 Dictyostelium discoideum AX4 | reverse complement strand
ACTAAATTTTCTAGTACATCAGAAGAGGGTGTAATAGACACTTTTTATTGTGACGAAAATAATTACCCAGTTATCGAAAGTTGTACAGAATCTGCTTGTTCCGCTCCTATTTCTGACTTGGAGGTTTGTGAAACTATTCCAAATTTCTATAATAATACACCATCCACTGGTGAAATTAGTGGTGAAATTAGTGGTGAAATTAGTGGTGGAAATACTGGTGTTAAAACTGGTACAAGTGGCCATTTTAGTGGTAATACCATTGGAAATACTCCAAAAGAAATTCTTGGTGGTAAAGGTAGCAATGTCGACGATGCTTTCATTACCTATACAAGTGGTCATTCAAGTGGTAATACCATTGGTATCACTCCAGATGATAAAGAGTTATATGATCGTAATGGAGGTTTTCAAGATCAATCTTCTTCATCATCTCTTGATGAAATTTATTATTTATCAACTATTTGTGTTTAAACTAAACTAAATTAAAAAAAAAAATTAAAAAATTAAAAAAAATTAAATAAAAATTTTGTTTTATTTTATTTTATTTTATTTTATTAATTTTGTTTAATTCTAAAATAGTCTTAATGTTTTTTTGGTTTTGGAAATAAAATTTTATTTTATTTTATTTTTTTTTTTTTTTTATCTAAATAAAAATAATTGTTGACTGTTTTAAAATTAAACCACACGTGTCTTTTTTTTTTTATTTTTTTTATTTTTTTTTTTTCACATTTTTTTTTTTATTTTTTTTATTTTTTTTTTTTATTTTTTTTATTTTTCATTAATTTTAAAGCGAGAAGTCTTCAAAAGAAAATCAAAAAAAAATTTTAAATTAATTTTCAATATTTCATTTGCTCACAAATAGTTTTTTTTTTTTTAAAATATATATAAAAAAAAAAAAAAAAAAATAATAATAAAATGTTAGATAGTTTCACAATTTTAACAAAAGGTGGAATTGTACTTTGGTCAAAAGAATTTGCAAAGATTAAAGGTTCTCCAATTAATTCATTAATTAAAAAAGTTTTATTAGAGGAAAGAAGCGCAGAAACCTCTTTTCAAATTGATAGCTATTCATTAAAATGGACATTTTCAAACGAATTTGATTTAATATTTGTTGTAAGTTTTTTTTTTTTTTTTTTTTTTTTTTTTTTTTTACACATAATTATAAATTTATTTAAAAAATTATTATTATTATTATTATTATTATTAACCTTATTATTTATTTATTTATTTATTAATAAAAAAAAAATAAAAAAAAAAAAGGTTGTTTATCAAAAAATATTTACATTATTATATATTGAAGAATTATTAACAACAGTAAAGAAAAGATTTATTAAAATGTATAAAGATTTATTATTAAAATTAAAGGAATCATCAGATTTTATAATAGTTGATAAATTTCAAGAATTTAATTTTGAAGTGATTTTAGAAGATGTTGAAAATAGATCAAAACTACAACAAACTTCAAATTCAGCACCAAAGAAATATGAAGATACAGATAAAGGTAAACTAGTAAAAGATCAAAAGAATGAAAGGGCAATTAAAGAAGGTAGAGTTGAAAAAGTTAAAAGAAAAGAACAAGAAAAGAAAGAAAAAGCAGAAAGAAGAAAACAAAATAAAGCAAATAATATAAACGATATTAGTAGTGATGATGATAGTGATGATAGTGATAGTAGTAGTGGTAGTGATTCAGAAGAAAATAGTAATGGTGCAACTAAAAATCAACAAACAGATGTAGCAAGAATTGAAAATAGTGATGATGAGATGAAGAAATTATAAAGAATAGAAATAAATTAATAGCAGCAAAAGCAAAGAAATCACCAGGTGGCTATAAAAAGAAAGTTAAAGATACACCAGATAAACAAGCATCATCATCAACAGGAAAGAAAGCAAGAACTTGGGAAGATGGAAAGTTGTCAAAAAAAGAATTGGAGGCATTAAATAGATCAGACAATAGTAATGGTACAGAGATTGTTAGAGAAAAGATTCAAAAGTTCAATATAGATATGGATGTTTCATCATCAGACGACGATGATGAAGAAGAGGCTAAACCAGTTAGTGGATTTATGAAATATTTCAATGTACTCACTGGTAATCGTGTTATTGACAAACAAGATTTGGAGCCAATTTTAGCAGACTTTAAATTACATTTAACAAAAAAGAACGTTGCACCAGACGTTGCCGATAAGATTGTTCAATCGATTGGCACAGGTTTAGAGGGCAAGAAATTGGCTACATTCCAAGGTGTAACATCAGTGGTTAAACAACAAATGGAAGATACAATCACAAGAATCCTAACACCAAAGAGAAACATCGATATCCTTAGAGAGGTACAAGCCGTTAAAGGTAAACGTCCATATAGCATTGTTTTCAGTGGTGTAAATGGTGTTGGTAAGAGTACAAATTTGGCAAAGGTTTGCTATTGGTTGACTGCAAATGGTTACAAATGTATGTTGGCTGCATGTGATACTTTTAGATCAGGTGCCATTGAACAATTGAAAACTCATGCTGACCGTTTGAATGTCCATCTCTTTGAAAGAGGTTATAGTAAAGATGCCGCTTCAGTAGCCCAAGATGCAATTGCTTTCGCTAAAGATACCGGCTATGATGTGGTTTTGATCGATACAACTGGTCGTATGCAAAATAATGAACCATTAATGAAAGCACTCTCAAAATTGGTCAATCAAAACAATGTCGATTTGGTCTTATTTGTAGGTGAAGCTTTAGTTGGTAATGATGGTGTTGATCAATTAACTAAATTCGATAAATCCCTATCCCTTTTAGCAAATACAACTCAAACTCATATTCGTACAATCGATGGTATCATTCTCACTAAATTTGATACAATTGACGATAAAGTTGGTGCTGCCATCTCAATGGTTTATTCAACTGGTCATCCAATCTTATTTTTAGGTACTGGTCAAAATTATACAGATTTAAAGAGAATGAATATTAAATCAGTTGTTAAATCATTATTACATTAAAAAATAATTTTAAAAAAATAAAAAAAATAATTCAAAATCACCAAAATTAATAATACATATAAAATAAAATAAAATAAAATTATTTGGATTTTTTTTTTTTTTTTTTTCTGGAAATTTTAAAATTGGTTTAAAATTACACATAATTATATATATATGTATTTATTATAATTTTTTTTTTTATTTTTTTTATTATTATTATTCTCTTCTCTTGTATTTTATATGTTTTTAATTTTGTTTTTATTTTTATTTTTTTATTTTGTTTTTTTTTATTTTTTTTTTTCCATAGATTGAATTTACTTTTGGAAAGTTAAACCCAAACCAAATTTGTAATCTTGAGCAAAGTAATTAAGGGAACCAGAGAGATTAAGTTTGGTGAAACTATTAATCATTTGATCATAAGAACCAAAAATTGAACCATGAGAGTCTGCTCTGAATTTGACAAGACTTTGTTGGAAGGCATATCTGACACCAAATGAATATTCAGACATGAATTTGCCTTCTTGGGAAATACCCATGACTAAATCAGTACCAATATGTAAATTTTTTTGTCTATAAACGTATGATGATCCAATTTGAGCTGTATTACCTACTACTAATGACCAAGTTGAAAGTGGATTATTTACAAAAAATTGGATTTGTTTAATTGATTGTGAATGATTAAATAAATAACTATTTTCATAACCAATTGCAAGTTTCTTTGAAATTGATGTTAAGAATGAAAATCCTCTTTGATTTTCAGTATCAGCTTTTAACTAATTTAATTAAAATTTTATTTCATTATAATTATTTATTATTATTATTATTATTAAATTGTATTGGTTTATATATAAAAAGTGTAAATATAAAATAAAGAAGTGTGAGTAAAGATATATGTACTATTTTATATTTCCTAAAAATTCTATAACAACTAAAAATAAGTATACTTACACAAAAATTCATGAATGGAAGTTTAAATTCCAATTCACCTGCTAAATTATTTTTAAAACTTTTATCCATCTAAAATTGGTGTTGTTATTAATAATGTTAATAATAGGTTTTTTAAATTAAAAATTATCTTATGTATTGATTATATATATATATATATTTTGGGTTGAATTGAATGAATTGAATTGAATTGAATTGAATTGAATTGAATTGAATTGAATTGAATTGAATTGAACTGAATTGGATTGGATTGGATTGGATTGGATTGGATTGGATTGGATTGGATTGGATTGGATTGGATTGAGTTGAACATTTAATATTTAATTGAATATTGGAATGAAAAGAATTTGATTTGGTTGAAGTAGGAGAGGGAGGGTGATAGGTGAATATGAAATATATATATATTTATTAATAATCTTACCATATTTGTGAGTGAAACTCTAATAGAATTATTAAAAAATCCTTGATCGAATCTACCAAATAATCTTCTTTCACTATCGATTTTACCATATAAAAGGGTAGAATCTTTGCTGTAAACATTTTGATTGGAATATTTTGGTGTACGACTATTTTCATTTGGTGTATAAACATTGAGTTGATGTGATGTCTCAAAGAATGGTGAAATTTTGAAGGTTACATCAACTTTAGCACCTTCATAAATATCATCATTAACTAAACCTAATTTTATGTATATAATAAACAAAATTAAAATATTAGAGATATTATTATTATTATTATTATTATTATTATTGGTATTATTTTGGTTTTTTTTTGGGGTGGGTGTGGTGTTGTGATTTTTTTTTTTTTTTTTTTTTTTTTTTTTTTTTTTTTTTTTTTTTTTTTTTTACCTTTAACTTCACTGATCATATCTTCTGCTTTACCTGGATATGGTAAACTTTTATAGAATGGGAGATTTTTGACAAGAAAAGATTGGAAAAAGTTTGGCTCTCCAATGATTTCTTGTTCTTGAGAGTCAATATTATTATTATTATCAGCTGTTGCTTCCATCTTTTTATTTATAAAGGTGTATTGTTTTTAGTTTGTTTCTTTTACAAATTCCAATCACTATTTAATTGAGCCAACAAATTAAATAGATAATCAAAAATAAAATATTGAAAAAAAAAAATGAAATGAATGCGAATTCGTAAAAAAAAAAAAAAAAAAAAAAAAAAATGAAAAAAATTTTAAAAATTAAAAACAATTTTTTTTATTTTTTATTTTTTTTCTTTGACGAAGGAATTTGGCAGTCAAAAAAAACAAAAACTTTTTTTTAAACTTCAAAAAAAAAAAATAAAAATAAAAATAAAAAAATAAAAATAAAATAAAAAAAGACTGCTAAATAAATAAATCTAAATTTTATTTACACTTTTAATTTGTTGCTGTTGTTGTTGTTGATGATTTAAAATTAAAATTATCAACAAATGATTTTAAAGAGGCCAAAGTGGAAGAATTTGGATATTCAGTAAAATAATTGATTCCTCTTTCTGAACAAATTGATAAATTTGGATCGATTGGTAATTTACCTAAAAATTTAATATTACATTGTTCTGCTAATAATTTCCCACCCTCTGATGAAAATATATTTGTACATTCCTTTTTATTTATTTATTTATTTATTTTTAAAATTAGTATTTTATTTTATTTTATTTTTATTATTTTTATTAATTGATCAATCAATTATAATTATACTTACAGAACAATGTGGACAAACATAGCCACTCATATTTTCAATGATACCAATGATTGGCAATTTCATAGCATTACAAAAACTAATTTCTTTTTTAACATCAGAGATTGAAACTGCTTGTGGTGTAGTCACTAAAATTGCACCATCTGGGTTATGTTTTAATAATTCCTCTGTAACCGATATATGTTCATCTGATGTACCCGGTGGTGTATCAATAATAAGGAAATCAATTTCACCCCAATTAACATCATCTATAAATTGTTTAATCATTGCTATTATATAATAAATAATAAATATATAAATATTAATATAAATATATAAATATGTTGGGGATGGAATAGTATTTTTTTAAAAACATATACAATTTTTCTTTGGACCTCTCCAAATTACAGGAGTATCTTTATCACCTAATAAAAATTGAATTGAAATTACACCTAATTTTTGAGATTCATCAGTGTAAACAGGTACCCAACCTTTGGTTGATTTATGAACATCTTTTGATTCTAATCCCATCATTTTTGGTATTGATGGTCCACATAAATCTACATCTAATAATCCAACTTTATATCCAATATGTGATAAATATAATGCTAATTGTGATGATACCGTAGATTTACCAACACCACCTTTACCTGATAATACTAATATTTTATGTTTAATTTTATCCATTGTATTATTATTATTATTTTTTATTATTATTATTATTATTTATTTTTTTTTTTATATATTTTTTTTTTTATTTTGTTTTTTTTATTTTTTTATTTTTTTTTTTTGAAAATGTAATCTGAAAAAATAAGATGGCTCGGAATAAAATAAAATAAGAATTCGTTTGGTTAAGATGGAAGTTAGAAAAAAAAAAAAAAAAAAAAAAAAAAAAAAATTTGAAAAAAAAAAAAAAAAAAATATAAAATGAAAAATTATTTGTTGTCAAAATGTGAAAATTAAAAAAAAAAAAATAAAAAAGAATTCTGAAAAGATTCTTTTAGAATCTTTTATAATAGTTTAGATAGTATTGAAAAATGTTGAAATTACAATTTTTATAAATTTGAATAAAAAAAATATGTAGAAAATGAAATAAAAAAAAATAATAATATTAATAATATCGAATTTTACATGATATGATTTTATCAAACCCACACCTTAAAAACATACACACACAAACACCAAATTTCCCCAACACACCTTTATTACAAATAAATAATAAATAGTTAGTGTGTTAAATTTATCTAAAATATTTAATTTTTTTTTTTTTTTTTTTTATAATAAAAATATTAAATAATATTAAATGTTGTTGGAATTTGAAAAAAATATGTTTAAAAAAAAAATAATTCATTTTAATTTTATTTATATATTGATATATATATTTTTTTAAAAAAGTTTTTTTTATTTATTTATTTATTTATTTTTAAAATTATTTATACTAAAATAAAAAAATATCCAAAAATCCAACAAATAATTATGAGAATAATAATAATATTTTTAATAATAATTTTAAAATTAAATAATTTTTTAATAAATTGTCAACAAATTGAACCAAAATGTTTTAAATGTTTAAAAGAAGGTGAAGAATGTGTTACAGATGGTTTTAAAATTGGATCATGTTCAGATGGATTAATATGTGGATCAGATCCGAATAATGAATTTGAAAAGTATGTTTGTATTCAACCTAAAAGATATGGAGAATCTTGTGTAGATAGCTCAGTTTGTGATATTGGTTTATTATGTTCAGAAGCCAATCAATGTGATAATATTAGGTTTTCAAGTGTCGGTGAACAGTGTTCAAGGGATCAAGATTGTTCACTTGGTGTTGATAAAGTTTCATGTATTGATGGTTTTTGTAAACTAAAATCAAATACATGTACATCCGATAACGAATGTCAAGGTGGATTCGCATGTGTTGATTCACAATGTGTTTACTCAATTCAACTAAATCAATCATGTTCAGGTTCAGATGTTGCTTGTGATACACTTGCATTTTGTTCAGAATCAACTCAATTATGTTCATTACCATATAGTTTAGATTTAAATGAAACTTGTACTTTTAATGATGATTTTGATTATCAATGTAAACCAAATTTAACTGTAATATTTATTTATTTTTAAATAATTAAAAATAATTAAAATAATAATAATATTAATTATCTTTTAATAATAATAATAATAATGATATTTAGTGTTCAAAAAAAGGAACTTGTATAGAATCATTAAATGATTCTAATTCAATTAATGAGAATAATAGTGAAAAACAATGTTCAATAAATTCATGTGGTATTGGTAAATATTGTGATTGTAATAGTGGAAACTGTTTAAATGATACATACGATCATTTTGAACATCTTACAAGAAAAACTGAATGTATCATTAGAAATAGATGTAGAATGGTTGAAAATTTTTATTCAAGATCATCATGTTTCACTAAACATTGTAAATATATTGATATTGAAATTCAAAAAAAAAATCCATGTAAAAATACAATCTTTACTGTAACCTATAGAGATATTGATGAACAACAATATCAAAGTAGTAATTCTTTAAAATTATCAATAATTTCATTAACTTTATTATTATTACTATCATTGGTAGAAATAATAATACTATATTAAATAAATAAATAAAAAATATAAAAAGAAGTGGGTGTGACAAGATTGATCAAAAAAAAAAAAAAAAAAAAAAAAAAAAAAAAAAAAAATTTATTTAAATATGTGTGTTGGGCACCGGCACCTATTAATGTGATATAGTGGTCGCAGGAAAAAAAAAAAAATCAGCAATAACAACAATAGTTGTGATGATAAACAAATTGCTTTTAGCTATAAAATAAGATAATTAGCGTGTGGGGGGGGGGGCAATAATGATAAACAACCTATCATCACTACTATTGTTTAATAATAAAATGAATAATACTAAAAAATAATTATAGTAACGAATAACAACTGGTTTTGTTACATTTGTTGTTGCTGTTATTTTTTTATTTTTTATTTTTATTTTTTTTTTTTATCTGCATCCTCTCTTTTCACATTAATGAACCAACACATTTAAATAAAAAATTAAATCAAAAACGGAATGGATACATTCGTTTTTTGTATTTTTGTTAAAAAAGAAAAAAAAAAAAAAGAAAATGAAACAAAAAATAAAATGAAAAAATAAATAGTGCTTTTTGTGGGTATGCATGATCATTCCACTTTTAATTTTTTTTTTTTTTTTTTTATTTTTTTTTATTTTATTTTATTTTATTTTTTTTTTTTTTTTCATAATTTAATTTTTTTTTTTTTTTTTTTTTATAATTTAATTTTTGATTAATTAAAAAACTAAAAAAAAAAAAAAAACATTTAAAATATTATAGTTATTATTATTATTTTTTTTATTATTATTATTATTATAAATAATGGAAAATAATGAAAAAGAAATTTATTTATATGAAGAAGATGTATTACCAAATTTTTTAAAATTTTCAACTATTCCAATTAAAGAACAAATAAAGAGTGAATATGAACAAAAGATATTAAAGATTAAAAAAGAATTTTATATTTCAGGTAATAAGAAAAAAGAATTAGCAGAATGGTATTTAGAATTAATTGAAAATCAAACAGATAAATTCTTAATTGAAGAAGATTCATTCAATTTCTCTGTTATACCAGTAATGTATTTAGATACACCACCTTCTTCAATGTCTGAAATTGATAGAGATTTAATTATAGTTAGAAAACATATGGACAATCTATCATTTACTAAAAAAGAAAATAATAATCAACAACCTCAACCCCAATCATTACAACAACAACAACCTCAACAACCAAAACAACATAATACATTAATTTATAATAAATTAGTTTCACAATTAATTATTCAAGTACATAGATTAATTGATATTTTCATTAAAGAAAGTTTATGTATATTATATAACGAATTATCTGATTTATCAGATCAATATTCAATCGATATTTTTTTAAATAACCCGCTTGTACCATTAAATCATATTGAACAACAACAGCAACAGCAACAGGAATCACATCAATCAAATGAACAAATTAAAATATATAATACAATGAAATTAAATAATGAATTTGATTTTAATAAATTTCAAAATAATTGTAAACAAATTATTGAGAGAATTCAAAGAAAACAACAACAAAATAAAGTGAAAGAAATTAATTTTTCACCACTTATAGAGTTATTAAAAGATACCAATCATTTAAATAAAATGCAACAATATGATAAAGATTTCTTTTCAATGGACCATTCGATTTTATCTGCTGATGACCCTGTTGTAGGTGTTACAGGTTTCGTTTTAAATAGGTTACATAGATTAGAAAATGAATTAAAAACTATTCAACAACATTGGAATTCAACTTCAATAAATAGTTTTAATCAAAATTATCAAACTTCTTCACTACGTAGATAAAATTAATAAAAT
>NC_007088.5:7901176-7906176 GCF_000004695.1 Dictyostelium discoideum AX4 | reverse complement strand
TACTGCCACTCAAATGTTAACACCAAGAACTAGATTTAATCCTGCCATTGGTCAATGGGAAACTGTGGTGGTTCCAATGATCATTCCAGGTATGATTCCAAATCAAGGTATGGTTCAAATTATGTCACCAGTTTTCGCCTCACCAAATAATATGCGTGGTAGACCTGGTGGTGCAAATGGCACTGCCACTGGTGGTGGCGGCGGCGGTAGTGGCAACGGAGGTCCAATCCCTCCTCATATGGTGGGTGGTCCTGTTCCAATGAGACGAAGTTATGGTGGTCCAACAGGTAATCTCTCTCCAAATAGTAGTAGCAATGGTGGTGGTAGTGGAGGTCGTTATGGTAGTGGCCCTCCTGGTATGGATGGCGGTCCACCACAATCAATGCGTTATCGTCCTTATCCAACTCAACCCTCAAGACACAGTACCTCCTCAATGGATCCAAGAGGAATTAGAGAATATGTTGATCTCGATGCTCCAATTGATCATGTACCTGAAATCGATTATAGATCTGCCCTTAAAGAATATCAAAATAAAAAGAGTTTATAAATGAAATAATAAAAAAAATAAAAAAAACTAAAAAAGAAAAAAAAAACAAAATAAAATTAAATAAAAAAACAAAAACAAAACAAAAGAAATAAATAAAATACCTTTATTTTTTTTATATTTATTTTTATTTTGGAAAAAATAAAATAAACTTTTTTTTATACAATCACTAATATATTTTTTTAATAAATTCAAATGGAAATTTATTTTTGAACTTCAATATATTAAGAATTATTTTCAAATTAATTAATTCAAAATGAATTTAAATTTTAAAACATAAACTAATATTCCTATTATTATTATTATTATTATTATTATTATTATTATTATTATTATTATTATTATTATTATTATAAATTCAAATTTATTTCTTTAATTTTCAAAAAAAACATATAATAGAATTTTTATTAATTTTTATTTCTTTAAGATGGTTATAAAAAAACATAATCTTTTGAAGGGAAAAAAAGTTAAATTTACTCTAAGATAACTAATACTCAAACTCATTTTTAAATTAAGGAAATCAAAAAAAAAAAAAAAAAAAAAAAAAAAAAAATGTAATTTTGTTTTTTTATTTTATTTTTTAACCTATTTAATTAAAAAAGATTTTACTGGGAATATCCAAATTTAAAAAATCATTGTGATTAAAATCATAGGTATAATAATCTACAAAAAATATACATTTTTATTAAAAAAAAATAAAAAAATAAAAAAAAAAAAGAAATAAAAAAAATAAAAATACCAAAAAAAAAATCCCATACTACATTAAAATATTTGTATATCAATCAAATAATTAATAAATTGTTTTTTTTTTCACACACCCACACACTAATTTACCCCATTTTTTACATTTCTCATATAAAAATTATTTATTGTACATTGTTCAATATTCATTCACACATTAACACACTTTCAACTCAATTATTTTTTTTTCCAAAAAAACAATAATATATATATACACTGTGAGAATTTTCTATTAATAGCGATAGAAAAAAATTTTATTTTCAAACACACTCCCAACACACAAGCATATGAAAAAATTCACACCAATTATAATTTGTAAAACATAGAACAAATTTAATAATTATTTTTTATTAAATTGTATTATTTTTTTTTATTATTTATTTATTTTTTATTTTCAAAAAAAAAAAAAAAAAGTTAACAGACAAAAAGTATAATCTATTTAATTATTCAAAAAAAAAAATATTAAATCATTGTAGTATTTTGTTCATATTCAAATTAAATATCAATACAATTAAAAAAAGTTAAAATGTAATTATTAATATATATATATATTTATCAATATATAATTTAATATAAAAAAAAAAAAGAAATTTAATAAACATATAATATTTATAAAATCATAAATTTAAAATAAATAATTTTTTTAATATTTAAAAATTCTAATAAAAAGTTTTTTATATTTAGTAAATTTGTAAAATCAATTTGTAACAAAAACTAGTAATTTAAAAAAAAAAAAAACAAAAAAAAAAAAAAATGAAGATTTTATCATTATTAGTTGTAGGTGCCTTATGTATGGGAGGTAAAGTTTATGGTGAAGTTAATGGTGATTGGAACAATAATGGTGATTGGAACAATAATGGCGATTGGAACAATAATGGTGATTGGAACAATAATGGTCCAATTTTAGGTAAGTTTTATTTTAAACTATATACATAAAAATAATAAAATAAAAAAATTTGGTATTAATACTTTTTTTTTTTTTTTTTTTTTTATTTATTATTATTAAATCTTGACTTTTTTATATAGACTGTTCAACACTTCAATGTCCACCAAGATATCATTGTGAAGTAAATAATGGTAATAGACAATGTGTTGAAGATCAAATTACATTGCCACCATTTGATAAATGTGATAATGTCCATTGTCCAAAAGGATTTAATTGCAAATATGATTGGGAAAAAGATCTTGCTCTTTGTGTTCCATGGAGACCATATCCACCAGTTTGTAGAACTAGATGTCCAGAAGGTCATGAATGTAAAGTTGATGAATGGGGTAAAGAATGTTGCGTAAAGATCAAATGTGATGATATTTGTGACTTGCGTTGTCCAAAGGGTCATGAATGCAAGATCAAACATGATGGTAGTAAATGCTGTGTCCGTTCATGGAGACCAAGACCACATAAACCACATCCACGTCCACCAATCTGCAGATTAAGATGTCCACCAGGTCATGAATGCAAACATGATGAACATGGTAAAGAATGTTGCGTTAAAAAACGTCATCATGATAGATGTGACCTCAAATGTAAGAGAGGTTATGAATGTAAAATCAAACATGATGGCTCCAAATGTTGTGTCAAGAGAACTCCAAAGAGACCATGTTGTAAACCAAATTCATGTGCCAGAGATGAAAAATGTGTTGCCACCAAAGACAGAATCATTTGTGTAAAACCAACTTGTGATAATACTCGTTGTCCTCCAAATTACCATTGCATATGTGGTGATAAAATTGATGGTGTAAAATGTGTTCCAGATTGTAAGAAAGCAAGATGTGATGATGTCGAATGTCCAGATTTCCATAGATGTGTTGAAAGACGTGGTGGTATCTTAAGTTGTGAATTTGATCCACCAAGACAACCAAGATCCCTTGATTGGGCTGAAAATGAAAATGATGATCGTGACTATGATGATCGTGACTATGATGATGATGAATATGATGGTGATTATGATGGCCGTGACGGTGACTATGATGGTGATTATGATGGTGATTATGATGATGACAATTATTATGGTGATGATGACTATGATAATGATTGGGACAATGATAATGATTGGGGTAATGATTGGGATAATGATTGGGACAATGAAGATGGTGATAATTGGAATGATGATGACTTCCAAGATGCAAATGATGAATGGGACTATTAAGCCATTAATTTTTTAAAAAAAAATAATAATAATATTAATACAAATAATTTTTTAAAAAAAAAAAAAGAAAAAAAAAAAAAAGAAAAAAAAAAAAAAAAAAAAAAAAAAAATATCTATTAATCGTTTTAAATAAAGTATCATTACAAATTATAAAATTAAATAATCATTTGTGCTTTTTAATATTATTTATTTAAATTAAACAAATTAATGTTTAATTTAATATTTATTCTTTTTATTTTTTTTATATTTTTAACATGGTTGATTGATTTTTAGAATGGATTTAAATTTTATTTTAATTCATATCCAATTTGATTTTCATTTTCAATATCAAAACCTCCAACACATAATTCTTGTTGTTCTTCACCAAAATATATTTCATTTTGGTCAACATCACTATGATTATTACTAACACTACTTCCAATATTAATTTTATCGAAAAGTAAACTTAAACTATTAATTGATGTTTTTTTTTTTGTTAATTTTTTACAAACTTTTTTCATTTTGTTTGATTTTATTTCAGGTGATAGAGATGATGATGATGCTGCTGATGATGATGATGCTGCTGATGATGATGCTGATGATGATGACAAAGAAGAGGAAATTGATTTTCTATTATAAAAAAAAGGAATAAAACGGACATGATGTATACGAGTTTGATGATAATTTGGTGGGTAAATTGATTTTGTGGTTATTTCTTGGTTTGATAATTTTAAATTATTATTATTATTATTATTATTATTATTTTGTTGTGGTTGTTGTGATTTTACATTAATACCATTACCATTTTCATTGTTATCCATTGATTCTAAATTTAATTGTGGACTATTACTTATACCATAATTAATTTTTGCTTTAATATGTCCAATTTGAATAGTTTCTCCAACATATAAGGGTGATATTTGATTATGTCTTAAATAAATATTACATCCATTTCTATAAATTTTTGTTAATCCATTTAAACTATTACTAGTAATACGTAAACCAAAATTATCATAATCTAATAAAAATAAAAAAATTAAATTTAAAATAATATTATTAATATTATTATTATTATTATTATTATTAATTTTTTTTAAAAAAAAATTATTTATACTTACAAATAGTACAATGTTTACGTGAAGTTACAGAAGTATCTAATTTTGAAGATTTTAAAGAAATAGATGATGTTGAAGAGCGTCCAATAGTATTTACACCAATATTAATTTTATAAGAAAAATCATTTTCAATTGATAATATTATGGATTTGAGTGTATTTGAATTTTTATTGGAACTTGTTCTCTCTATTATTTTTGGTGAAGATAATGGTGTTGATGTTGGTGTTGGAAATGGTGTTTGAATTGGTGATATGTTTGAATAATTAAAATTTGACTCTTTTTGTTCTTTGATTTGATTTTGAAAATTATAATTTCCTTCAAAAATCATTTTTTAATATTTAAAATAAAAAAATTTATTATTTCTTTGATAAAATTTAATAAATAAAAAAAAAAATAGAAACTTTTAGTGTTTAAAAACATATAATTTGTGTTTAATTAATTTTTGAAAAAAAAAATTAAAATAAAAAAAAAGAA
>NC_007088.5:7863676-7898676 GCF_000004695.1 Dictyostelium discoideum AX4 | reverse complement strand
AAAAAAAAAAAAAAAATAAAAATAAATGAGTAAGAAAAAAAAAATTAAAAAAACTTAAAAGATTCAATCTATTTTACTATCACATATTTATAAATCCAACCAACTGAAAATCGCATTTGATCAATGAATCACACTACCACTGAGATTTTAAAAAAAAAAAAAAAAAAAAAAAGTTTTAATCTAAAGTGTGTGTGGTGTGGGAGTGTATTAGTGAGAAAAACTATTTTTAACGTGCCCCCCTCATTTTAATTTAAATTTGATTTACAATTTGATTTATAATAATAAAAAAAAAAACAAATTGAAAAAAAAATGATGAATGGCTGCCTCCTTTTTATTAGAAAACACAATATTAATAAAAAAAAAAAAATTTAAAAATTTTAAAAAAAACATTATATTATGATAAATTTAACATCACGAGATTTACATAAACTAAAAATAAAATTATGTGATTTATTATGTCTTTGATTAAAAATTTTAAAAAAAAAAAAAAAAAAAAAAAAAATTTTTAATAATATTAAAAACAAAACCACTGCCACTCCTACCCTAAAACACAGGGTTATTAATAAAAAAAAAAAAAAAACACAAAACAAAAATAAAATAAATCAAAATAAAAAATTATAATTATAAAAAAAAAAAAATAGTAACATAAAAAAAAAAAAAAAAAAAAAAAAAAATCGATCATTTGGTTAAAATTATTTTAAATAACTTTAATTTTTTTTATTTCAATTAAAATTTTCTTTTAATAAATATTATTACTATTATTAATATCATTTAATTTTTTTTTTTTTAATAAAAAACCAAAAATTAAAATATAAATATTTATATATCTAAATCTTTGAATAAAAAAAAAAAAAAAAAAATAAAAATTAAAAAAACCAAAAATATAAAAATAAAATTAAATAGTTTTAAAAAAAAAAAAAAAAAGGTATTTAAAACAAATGAAAATAATTTTATGGAAAATAAATAACGACTTTTATTTAAGTTTTCCACTCTGATAATACACTTAGTGATGTTGTTGCTATTGAATTTTTTATTTATTTTTTTTTATTTGTTGTTTAAACACATTCACTATAATATCGACTTTCATTTAAACCATATTATAATAAAAAAGAAAAGATAATATTACAAACTCACAACAAATAATATTCTTTATTTTTTTTTTTTATTTTTGTTTTTTGTAACCACCACAACCACCTCATGATAAAAAAAAAAAAAAAAAAAAAAAAAAAAAAATAATAATAATTTAAAATCGTTGTGTTAAAACAATTGTTGTTTTTCATCTCAATAAATCGGTTTTAATCAAACCCCACACAATCACCAATAATTGAATGCATTTGATTTTTTTTTTTTTTTTTTTTTTTTTTTTTTTTTTTTTTTTTTTTTTTTTTTTTTTTTTCTTTCTTTCTTTCTTTCTTTTGTTTTATTTGAATTTTTTTTTTTTTTTTTCTTTTCTTTAATATTTTCAACTCTTTTTTTTTTTTTTTTTTTTAGAAAAGAAACCATTAATCCAAAAGTTTTAAAAGTAAAAACCTTAATTTTTTATTATTTATTTAACAGGTTAATTGAAAATATTTAGATATATATTTCCAAGAAAAAAAAAGAAAAAAAAGAAATGGTTAGCTTTAAAAAAAAAAAAAAAAAAAAAACTGTTTAACATCAGAGTATTACTCTTTAATCAGACAGTTAACTCTATTTTTGGAGTATTGTTTATTTTAAAATTTTTTTTCTTTTTTTATTTTTTTCGAATAATAATCGGATCTGAAAAAAAAAAAAAAAAAAATAACTAAAAAAAAAATAATAATAATATCTTAAGTTTTTTTTATTTTATTTTATTTTATTTTTTTTTTTTTAAAATAAAAATAAAAATAAAAAAAAAATAGAAACAAAATATCTCTTTTGTTTTGTCCCAATAAAAAAAAAGAAAAAAAAAAAAAAAAAAAAACGAAAATAGTAAAAAGTATATACCCCAATCAAATGTAAACGGTGCAGAAGAAAAAAAATTTTTTTAAAAAAAAAAAAAAAGTGATTAAAAAATCTTTTTTTTTTTTTTTTTTTTTTACGTTTTTCGCCATCAACATTACACAAAAAAAAAAAAAAAAAAAAAAAAAAAGATTGTGGCAATAGCTATTGTTTTTTTTTTCACTATATTTTTTATCGATTCAAACATTTTATTTTCAAAAAAGAAAGAAACAACAGCGTTTTTTTTTTTTTTTTTTCTTTTTTTTTTTTTTTTTAATAATTTATCCGTATCACTAAAATTGTACCAACAATAACAAAAACAAAACAAAAAACCGAATTTTTGTAAATTAATCAATCAGTTTTTTTTTTTTTTTTTTTTAATCAAAAAATAAAAAAAATAAAAATAATAAAAATAATAAAAATAATAAAAATAATAAAAATAATAATAAAAAATAAAAATAATTTAGAATTTAATAAAAAAAACAATGGAAATACACAGTGTTGGTCCCTTTATTATTGGTAAAACCTTGGGTCAAGGTACAACTGGTAAAGTTAAACTTGGTTTCCATAAAGATACTGGTTTCAAAGTTGGAATTAAAATTATCAATAAAGAATTATTAATTAATAAACCATCAATGCGTAGAAAGATTGAAAGGGAAATTGTTTTAATGAAACTTATTGATCATCCAAATGCAATGAAAATGTATGAAGTTTATGAAACTTCAAAATATTTGTAAGTAAAAAATAAAATTAAAAATAAACAAATAAATAAATAAATTTTTTGATCAAATCAAATAATTAATTAATTATTATTTTTTTTTTAATTTTTTTTTTTAAGATTTTTAATTTTAGAATATGTTGAAGGTGGTGAATTATTTGATTATTTAGTTGAAAAAGGTGGTTTAGAAAGTGGTGAAGCATTATTTTTCTTTCAACAAATTATCATTGGTTTAGAGTATTGTCATAGTAGAAATATTTGTCATAGAGATTTAAAACCAGAGAATTTATTATTAAGTGGTGATAAAAGAATTAAAATCGCAGATTTTGGTATGGGTTCAATTGTTCGTAAAGATATGTTATTACATACAAGTTGTGGATCACCACATTACGCCAGTCCTGAAGTGGTATCTGGTATTGATTATGATGGTCAAAAAGCTGATGTTTGGAGTTGTGGTGTTATTTTATATGCTCTCTTAACTGTAAGTAAATTTTAAAATATATATATACATATAAAAAATATAATTCTAATTTTTCCTTTTTTTTTTTTTTTTTTTTTTTTTTTTTTTTTTTTTCTAAAATATTTAGGGTAAATTACCATTTGACGATGAAAATATCAGAAGATTATTAAATAAAGTAAAGAATGGTGCATTCTCAATGCCACCATATATTCATAAAGATGCACAAGATTTGTTAACTAAAATGTTAACAGTTGATCCAAGTAAAAGAATTTCAATTAAAGAAATTAAAGAACATCCTTGGTTTGTTTCAAATTTCAATCAATTTCAAAAAGCAACTCCAGTTGAAGAAATTGTATGTAAAAATTTTAATTATTAAATTATTATTATTATTTTTAAATTACAAAATTTTAATTTTAATTTTTTTTTTTTTATTACTATTACTTTTATTTTAGAATGCCGAACCATTAGTTGATTATTCACAAATCGATGAAGATATATTCAGAAGTTTAATGGCACTTGGTGTTGGTACAATTGATGAAGTTAAACAACAATTAGTTTCTAATCAAAAATCAGCAACACTTATTTATTATAGATTATTAGAAGAAAGAAAGAAATTTGATAGTGATGTAAATAAATATGGTTATAAACCAAAAGAAACTAGAAGAAACAGTTTATCTGATATGTCTTTAAAGAAAATATTTAGCGGTTCAAATAATAATAATAACAACAACAACAACAACAACAACAACAACAACAACAACAACAACAACAACAACAACAACAACAACAACAACAACAACAACAACAACATCAACATAAATAACAACAATAATAATAATAATAATAATAATAATAATAATAATAATAATAATAATAATAATAATAATAATAATAATAATAATAATAATAATAATAGCGCAGTTGGTAAATCAAATGATTCATCATCACAACAACCACCACATATTCAACAACCACATAGTCAACAAATTCCATCAAACTCAACATCACAAGAATCAATGCAAATTAGTCCAAGTAATAGTGCAAATAATATGGCAATTCAACAACCAATTATAAATAATAATAATAATAATAATAATAATAATAATAATATAAATAACAATATAAATAATAATATAAATAATAATATAAATAATAATTCAAATAATGTTAATAGACCAACATCAGAAGGATTACTTAAACAAGCATTACAACAACATCATCAACAACAACAACAACAATTTAATGGTAATAATAATAACAATACAATGAATGTTCAACCATTAACAATGTCAGCATCATCATCATCATCATCATCATCGACAACACCAAGTTTATCACCAAATTCATCAACAACATCAAGTACATCAACCTCACCACAATTATCAGCAATTAAACCAGACCATTATCAAAGAAGAGGTTCAATGACTGCTAGTACAAATCCAGCAACATCACCAACCATGTCACATAGAGGTAAAACTTCATCACCAATTGAAATAACATCAAAGGTTAGAAAATTAAAAATTTCAGAATCTCAAAGTAATACACCAAATTCACCAATAATTGGTAGTAGTCCAAAGAAATCTTGGTTCTCTTATTTCTTTTCAAAAAATAGTAGTAGTAATAATTTAAATGCTGCTAATGGTAGTGCACCTTCTTCACCATCTCTTCAATCAAATGGTGTTGGACAACTACAAACTACTCAAGCAAACTATGTAATTGAAAGTAAAATCGATGTCAATTTAATTTATGTAAATTTAGAAAAAATAATTAAAAAGTATGGATTTGAATTAAAATATCAACAACAACAACAACAACAAAATATCAAACATTGTATAGTTAGATCACATCATATAAATTCTGATGGTACTCCACAATTTGAATGTGAGATTGAAATTAAACCATCAACATTTATAAATCCAGTTTCACCATCAAAACAACACCATCATCATCACCATCAACAACAACAACCACAACAACAACAAATGCCACCTCTTAATTTGAATGGTGGACAAAATATTAATCATGATCAAGGTTTTAGAGTATCAATTATTCATAAATCAGGTTCACAACATAAGTTTAATAATTTCACAAGCTCATTGGAACAAATTTTAACCATCTAAAAAAAAAAAAAAAAACCAAAAACCATCATATATATTTATGGGTATTCCAATGAACAAAATACAAATCCTTAAACTTTCACCAAATGTATAATAATATATATATTTCTCTCTCTCAACTCCCCTCTATAAATAGAGTTTAAAAAAAAATATCAATATATGATAATAATATTAAACAAAAATAATTAAAAAAAATTTGGAAAACTGGAAAAAAAAAAAAAAAAAAAAAAAAAAAAAAAAAATACATTCAAAAAATAAATAAATAAAATACACATATTCGAATTTATATTGCTATTACTTTCTTTTCTTTTTTTTATTTTTTTTTATTTATTTTTATTTATTTTTAATTTTCTATTTCGTTTTTTTTTTTTTTTTTTCGATTTTTTTTTTTTTTTTTTTTTTTTTTTTTTCTAATTTTTTATTTTTTTTTTTTTTTTTTTTTTATTTTTATTTTTTTTTCATTGGTTATTGTTAATATAAATTTCAAAATAAAAAATGTCAAAACATCAAAAAAAAGAAGTTGAGGTAGAATTTGAAAAGGATGATCCAAAAGCAGTATATTTAGAATTATTTGATAAAGATACTGAATTAAAATCATTATCAGATGAAATTGAAAAATTAACAGGTGAAAAGGATTTAGAATTAATGAAATGTGATAAAGATATTTATAAATCAGCTGAACCATTATATAGAGAAAGAAGAGCATTACTTTTAGAAATCCCAGATTTTTGGGCCACTATTGTAAGTTAATTTTAAAATTTTTTTTTTTTTTTTTTTTTTTTTCACAATCTTTTGAGAAATTAATTAAAAATTGTTTAGAAAAAAAAAAAAAAAAAAAAAAAAATTTTTTTATTTAAATTAATATATTTATAAATACTAATAATTCAATAATAAATAAAATGTTTTTTTTATTTTATTTTTTTTTTTTAAAAAAAGTTTACAAATTTATTTTTAAAATTAGGATTTGTTGATGAATTAACAATGTGTGTTGATGATTTCTTTGTTGAAGATACAGAAACAGAATTTCGTTTATTTATTGATTTTAGAGAAAATGATATAATTTCAAATAAACAAGTTATTATTACAGTTACAACACCAACTACATCTGAAGAATTATCACAAGAAGTTAAAATCTCTACAACTCCAATTGAATTAAAACAAAATAAAACTGAAACTGAAAAGAAAAATAAAGATTCAAAAAAATCAACAGATGATGAAGATGAAGATGAAGATGATGATGAAATTTCAGGTTTTTTAAAATTCTTATTAAATCCAACTAAAGATATTGCAACCTTTATAGTTGGTTCAGTTTGGAGTAATCCAATTGATTCTTTCTGTAATGATGATGATGAAGATTATGATGGTTTAATTGCTTCTGATTCTGAAGGTGAAGAAGATAAATAAAATAAAAACAAATAAAATAAAAACAAATAAAATATAAAAACAAATAAAATATAAAAACAAAAATAAAACCTATTATTAAAATTATTATTATAATTTTTAAAATCTTGATAAATTAGATTTTTGAAAAGTAAATATTAATGTGCACGCACACACACCACACTCACATTATTGGATTTATATCTCATTAAAAAAAAAAAAAATAAAATAAAAAAAAAAAAAAAAAATAAATAATATATTTTAATAAAAAATCTTTTATATTTTGTTTTGCTTGGTTTTGTTTTTTTAAATTTTTTATTTTTTTTTTGTTGATTTTTTTTTTTTTTTTTTTTTTTTTTCATTTTTTACATATATAAAACTATTTATTTATAAAAAAAAAACAAACGAACGAACGAAAAAATAAAAAAAAAAAAAAAAAGATATTAATTTTAGTTTTAGTTAATAATAATAATAATAATAATAATAATAATAATAATAATAATAATAATAATAAATATGGAAACTATATTATATGATACACAAACATTTTGCCCAATTTGTACAATTATAAATAGAAAAGGGTTGATATTAAAACCAGCGATAGTAGTATCAAGAGATGATGATAAAGTTTATTTAAAATGTTGTTGTGAACAAAATCATAGTAAACAATTTGAAACACTTTATTGTTCATCATTAAAATTTTTTAAAAGAATTTTATCATTTGATCCTGTAATTGGTAATAGGTTTAATAATAGTTCCATTAAAGATATAGAAAGTATGGGTAAATATAATGATGGTAATAATCAAATTAAAGTTTCAAAGAATCCAACCATCTCAAATTTTGTTTTAGAATTTTCAATATTTCAAAATTCAACATTTCTATCAGATGATGAAATTAAATTTAATATTCAACAATTTCAAACTTTTTATCCAAAAAATAAAAAGGTAAAAATTAATAATAATTAATAATTAATGATAATGGTGTAGTGCACAAAAATTAATATAATATTAATAATAATAATAATAATAATAATAATAATAATAATAATAATAAATTATAGTTTGTTTTAAAAGTTATAGCAAGAGGTAGTAATAATATAAATGGTATAAATGATAAAGTTAAATATATATCAAGTTTATTAAAAGGTTATCCAATATTGTTAGAGGTTACATTAGAGAGATTAAATGAAATTGGTAAATTAAGTAATTCTTGTTTATTAGGTACAAAAGTTTATCCAGCTGTAAAATATTATTTAAAACAAGGTGATGAATTAATATTCATTAAAGAAATTAATCAATTGTTAAATGTATTAAGAGAATATTCAGATATGCAATGTGTTGTAACCGTTGCATTGGAAAGAAAATTTGCAAATTTAACAGATGTTTTAAAATTATTAAGAAAAAGTAATGATGTAATTAGATTTATAATTTTATCATTAGAAAGACCACCAAAACAATTAGTTGAAACTTTAACAATTTTTAATAATAATATTAATAATAATAATAATAATAATAATAATGAAGAAAATGAAAATTTAATTTGTAATATAAATGACCCATTTGAATTAATTAAAGAAATTGAAAAATCAACAGATGGTAGTATTAATGGTGATGATTTTTATCCATTAAATGTTGGTCAAGCATTAGAACCAATGTTAAATATGATGGGATATGGATTATATAGTATTAAGCCATCATCATATTGTTCATTTGCAACATGTTTAGTTAATACACAATCAATTGAATCTAGACCAATTAATAGATTATTAAATATTGGTAAACTTTATTATGATCTATTACCATTGTTACCAGAGTTAGAAGAGAAAATCGGGTTTTTCAATGGTTTAAAATTAAAATCAATATTAAAATCTTGTAATATTCCTGGTGTTCAATTACCAAATCTATTCGATTACCTCACTGATCGTTCAAAATCTGAAATCACTCGTAAAATCATTGATCAAACTCAAATTTTAATAATACATAATAATATGGATTTAGCTTCTTTAGATTTAAAAAGAAGATGTAATTGTTCCGTTGAAACTAAAATAAAAGATGGTTTCATTTCATCTTGTACTGGTTGTATTTAAATCAATAATAAATAATAATAATAAAATTAAAAATTAAATAATTATTTTTTTATTTGTTTTTTTTTTTGTTTTTTTTTTTTTTAATATCCATTATGTTTTGGTTTAACTAATTCTCTAACTTCAGAAGTAATTGTAATATCAAGATTATAATTTGGATAAACTGTATTTAAGATTGATTTTAGGATTTCAATTGGTGGATCACCATAACCATAACTTGTTCCAAAAGTTTTAATTGATTTATTATTTTGATCAATTGTCATGATTCCTCCACCTAAACATTCTGGT
The DNA here is from genome assembly GCF_000004695.1 of Dictyostelium discoideum AX4. Lineage (NCBI taxonomy): Eukaryota > Evosea > Eumycetozoa > Dictyosteliales > Dictyosteliaceae > Dictyostelium > Dictyostelium discoideum. The sequence goes on along the minus strand of NC_007088.5, from coordinate 7,889,670 downwards.
GATCTCCATTTCTTTTTATGTAATTCTTTGGTGTTTTCTACATACCATTGTTTTTGACCACTATGATAGGCTTCTGTATCTGTTGATGCTAAAACATATCTTTTCTCTAAATATTTTAATGGTTTACCTTCACTATCGGTTGTTACATAAGGTGTAAGTTCTAATATTACATATTTTTCATCACCAATATGATCAATTACACATTCATATGTTTGATTTTCAATTTTATTATCTTGATAAACTTTTTTATTTATAAATAATTCTTTATTAATTACTGTCATTTTATTTTATTTTTTTTTTATTTTTAACTTGAATTAAAAATAAAAATTTTAAGTAAAATTAAAATTAAAATTAAAAATAAAAAAAAAAAAAAAAAAATTGAAAAATGGAATTTTTTAATTTATTTTTTCAAAAAATAAGATAATAACAAAATATTTGTATAATTTGAATTTTTTTTATTTAATAATAGAATTGAAAGGAAATAGTTTTTTTATATTATACAATAATAATAAAAAAAATATGTATTTTATTAAACCTTTTTTTTGTTTTTTTTTTGTTTTTTTGGTTTCTAATTTTTTAATTATAAATATCATTTATATCATTTATATATAAATATCATTTATATCATTTATATATAAATGATATTTATATAAAATAGTCATTTTTTAATTATTAATGATATCATCTTCTTTCAAAATGCCAAAGTGCATAGATAAATCTTTCCTTTCTCTGACATTTGATTAGTATTGATTCATTTAATTACTTTAAAAATTATATTTATATGATGATCAACCTTTCTTTATGATATAGTGCATAGATAAATCTTTCCTTTCTCTATCATATGATTGGTATTGATTCATATATTATCTGGATTATAATTAAAAGAAAAACATTTTTATTTAATTTGTTTTTTATTTATTTATTATTTTATTTGTTTATTTTATTTACTTATTTAGTTTTTTTAATAACTTTAACTTTTTTTTAATTTATTTTAAACAATCAATCAACTTTTATCTTAACCTTTTTAATTGTTAGAGGTTAGATTAATTTTCTATTTTTTATATTTTTATTTTTTACATTTGTTTTAATGATTATTTCATTTTATTTTTTTCAAAAAAGTTTATTCTTTTTATAACTTGATAATTTTTCAATTTTTTAAATTATTTGAAAATTAAAAAAAGGGATATGTACTTTTTTAAGACAAATCCAATAGCCAAAAAGGAAATTGCCAAATCTGAAAATATTCCAAATAAGAAAATGGTAAAAGGGGAATTATTTAAAATGGTAGTATTTTAATATGATCTTAATAAAAAGCCCAAAAACTTTTTTATATTTAAAAAAAAAAAAAAAAAAAAAAAAAAAAAAAAAAAGAAAAAAAAAAGCTTAAAAAAGTTTGTAACAATAATTAAAAAAATCACAAATAAAAAGAATTTTTTTTTTTTTTTTTATTTATTTAATTTTTTTTTAAAGAGAGTGTTTAGGGACGTGATTTATTGTATAAGGTTTGATACTGTGAGGAGGGGAGAGTTCCAGTGTTAACTAAATCTTTCAAGCTGATGGAGATGATGTTTGGGATTTTTCTAAATCCTCTCTACTATTTGTTATTAGGCCTTCAGAAAATACATCGCATAAATAGTAAAAATAAGATAAAAATAAAGTTGTGATCAAATAAATCTTATTATATTAAATACAATTAGAAGAGGTAAGTATATTTTATGTATGAATAAATTATTCTGAAAGAAAAAGGGCCTGACTACGTGATGAATTTGAATCTTTGTAATAATCGAGAATAATTAAGGGACATAAATTAATTTATAAAGTTTTTATCCCTGGTAAAATACAAATATGGAAATAGTCTGTAACTGAAAAGACGTTAACAAATACAATATTCTTACTTTATTCTCAGAAATTTTACCAACGGTTTCTTTAGTAAAATTAATTTTAGTATAAATAGTAAAATAAAATAAAAATATTTCGTTGTTGTTTTATTCCAAATTGTGCACAAACAAAACTTATAAATAAAACTTTATTACATATAATATTATATAGAGATATAATATTATTTATAATTTATTATTAATTATTTATGTGTGTTCAAGGGTCACACAAGTATACAAAATATTATAAGTATTTCATAGATTTTTTTATTTTTGAATTGGATAACGCAATTATTTGTTGCTTCTCCTTGAGATGCTAGATCTCATTAAAATGTTAAATTTCATATAATTTTTTTGTTTTTTTTTTGGATAACGTAATTATTGGTTGTTTCTCCTTGAGATGCTAGATCTCATTTTATTTATAGTTTTTTACAATTTAAATTTCATACAATTTTTTTTTTTTTTTTTTTTTTTTTTTTTTGAATTGGATAACGCAATTATTATTTGCTTCTCCTTGAGATGTTAGATCTCATTTTATTTTATTTTTTTTTTTTTTTTTACAGGGTCTCTAAAAGAGGGGTTAGTTTACTTTTTTTTTTTTTTTTTTTTTTTTGTTTCGAATTTTGAATTGTATTATTACTTTTGATTAAAACATCTTTTTTGTCCAAACTTTTTTCTAAATCTTTTTTTATTTTATCGTCTGGTTCGTGATTGATGTTTATGACGTATTTGAATTGTTTTTTTTTTAATTGAGTTTTATCCACAATTTCGCTTATTTTTTGTAGGCATTTGTGTTGCTTAATATTTGTGGTGTTGTTTGTGATTTTCATTTTATTTTCTTTCTATTTTTTATATTTTTCTTTAAAAAGTTAAAAATCTGGAAATTTTCTGATTAACTTGGGTTCCCAGGTTTTTTTTTTTTTTTTTTTTTTTTTTTTTTTTTTTTTTTTTTTTTTTTTTTTTTTTTTTTTTTTTATTTATTTATAGAAAGTACTGAGTGAATTATTGTATTTTTTGAGATGTTTAGGAAGTTCTATTGCGTGAAGAGGTGAGTTCCATTGTCTGCTAAATTGTAATAGCTTTAGCGAGATTAGTGAGTCTAATTTATTTTGTTCTTCTGGCCGTTGTTTTGATTTGATTCTTAATGTTTTGTTTATAACCGCTTGTGTCCTGTCCCATGCAGCTCTTTGTGTTTTAATTAGTTCACGTATGACTTGTTGTCTGTGAATTATTATTTCTTTTTCATCGTGAATGAGTTTATTTCTTTTGTGCCAGATTTTATCGAATATAATAGCTATTAAATTGGCTACTAGTGCAATTTGTAGATGGTTTAAAATCTTCACATTCCAGGTGTGAGTGGTGTGTCCAGACTTAGTTAGGGTGTAGTTGAAGATTTCTTGTGTGTTTTTGATGTGGGCTTTGCAGTTGAAGAATATATGTTCTGAGGTCTCATCTTCCCCACACTGTTGGCATGGCATGTTGTATATTTTTGGTAGTGCTTTCAGTGTGTATCTCCATAATAGATCTCTACCTTTCATGTTTATTATTTTTTTGATTTCTTTAAATGGAAGGTGTTTGCTATTAATTTTGGTCATTATTTCTTTTTGGCCAGGAGTTGGTATGAATTTGTTGTGTTCAGGAGATTGAGTTGTCATCATATCTTCGTATATTTTTTTTAATTTTGGGAGGTGTTCGTAGTGTGTTTGTTTATTTTGTGGAGTTTTTAATTGGGTCCATGCTTGCTTGCATTGCCAGTGTAGTTGTAGTTGATTTTGTTTTGTTGTTGTTTTGTTGTTGTTGTTGTTTTTGAGTTCCTCTTCCCACAGTTTTATATATGAACTAGGAGTGTTACTTACTCTTTGGTGGAGGTATCTTTCGAATAACCATGCTTTCTGTGCTAGTTCTCTTGTCTTCAGGTTCCATAAGTTTAGGCCACCATTGATATAGTTGTTTTGTCTTCTTTGTAGTGAAAGAGAGTTTTTAGATTTTGTGTTGAAAACGAATTTTACGATGTTATTTTCAATACTATTGTGTTGTGGTGTGGTGTTGATGTAAGTGTGGAACGTTAACTGAGATAGTGCATATGTTTTTGCCATTATGAGTCTGCCCATATAGGTTGATGAAGTTGAGTTCCATGTTACTAGTTTAGCTCTGATGTTGTCTGAGATTGTATTGATTTTGGATTTGATACCCTTATTGTTGAAGTCAAAGCCGAGGTACCTTTCGTTTGATTTTATGACGGTGTATAGCGTTCTGGTGTTCCATTTGAAAGTGATACACGAGCATTTGGTTTGGTTTATTTTTGCGCTGGTTGCTTGGCAAAACTTCTTGATCCATTCATTCATGAGGAAATGGTCCATAAAGTTGTATGCTATTGTTGCTGTATCATCGGCGAACTGTAGTATTTTAATGGTTTCTTTGGTTACACCATTGATGCAGCGGTCATTTATTATAGTAGTTGCCATGCATTCAACCACTAATGCGAAGATAGTGGGAGAGATAGGATCACCTTGTTTGGTTCCTCTTTTTGATGTAAAGCTTTTAGATAATGAGTTATTGATGTACACTGATGTTTCTGATTCATTGAGTAAGTTCATTATTGTGAGGACCATTTTGAGTGGTAGTTTTAGATGTGCAAGAGTACGTAGAATGGCGTTATGTGAGATTGAATCGAATGCTTTTTCAAAATCATAAAATGTTATGATTGGTTCCATATCCTCTTTTGTGTTAATCTCTCGTTTTATTATTTCTATTGTTGAGTTTAAGGTGATGATGTTATCGTGCAGTAGTCTTCTTGGTACGAATCCAGTTTGGAATGGTGAGATTATTTTGTTTAAGAACTTCAGGATCCTATTGTTGATTATTTTCGAATAGATTTTGTAATCGACATTTAGAAGTGTTATTGGTCTATAATTATCCAGGTTGTTTGGGTCTCCTTTGTTTTTATATATAGTAATCAATATCCCTTGTTTGAAGTCCTTTGGGATTGTTGTGTTCCAGAAGTGATTGTATAGTTTTGATATTATTGGTAGAATTTCATTAATGTGGTTTTTGTAAAATGTTGGAAGGAGTCCATCTTTACCAGGTGCTTTTCCTTCTTGTATTTTTTCAATGCCTAGTCTGATTTCATATCCTTCTATTGGTTGATTAATTTCGTCCAATATCTTTTGATCAATCCTTTTATTGAATGTTTTTAGGAGTTCGTGGTGAGTGTCTTCGTTGCATTCTCTCTTCTGGTACAGGTTCTCGTAATATCTTCTTGCTACTTCGAGGATATCCTCGTTTTTTGTTACCAAACAATTGTTGCTTGGATCTAGAATTTGAGGGATTTCATTTGTCTTTCTTTGGACTTTTAACCTTCTGGTTAAGTATTTTGATGGTGTTTCTTTGTTGTTGATGTGGGTGTTGGTTTGGTTTGCTTGTTTTATTCTTACTTGTTCCTTTAGAATATTGTTGATCTCTTCTTTAAGGAAGATTGCTCTTGAATCTTTGGCTGTTTCGAGTTTTTCTGCGAGTTCTTTTAGTTTGTTTTTGGTTTTATTGCTTTCTCTAATTTCTATATTAATTGACAGTTTCTTTATTTCATCTTTTAGTTTCAACCATTGTTCGCAAATGTTTAATTTGTACCATTTGCTGGTGTTCTCTTCGAATTTTTTATTGTAGTATTTAATTGTTTTATTAATTTTGAGGCTGGTTGAATTCATTTTGAGAGTTTCTAGGTTTTGTCTCCATAGTCTTTCTCCTTTCTTTTGTTGCTCGTATTCTGGTATTTTTAATTCAATGATTACCATGTTGTGATCAGATTTTAATTTGATTTCCTTAGTAGTAACTATTGGGTTTAGATGGAGTATCTTCTTTGAGACAAAGACCCTATCGATGGTTGATTTGTTTCTTGGAAATGTGATTCCATTCTTAATTTCTGTAAATTCGAATTCGTCGAAGATTGTTTTAATATATTTGTTAAGGTTATTATCCACTGAACAGTCTACATTGAAGTCTCCAGTTATAATATCGCTGTGTAGTATTTCTTCTGTGAGATTTTCCTTATACCATTCATGTCTTTCGTTTGACTTTGCTGGGGCATAAATGGTTGTGCATTTGATCTGTGTTTTTGCAATCATCCATTCGGAAGATATAATTCTTTCGTTTATTGTTTTTGTTGTTGTTTTTATTTGGGTGTTGATGATGATTTGTGACACCCCTTGTCCTGTTTTATCAATTGGTGCGTGGTGTGTTATTTTGTTTTTATATTGTTGATTTATTGAGTAAATTTTATTTGTTTTTATATTTGTTTCAGTTAGAAGTGCTGCGTCCAGCTTGTTGTTGTCTAATACGGTGTTTATTATGCTGGCAGATTGGATGGTGTTGGATCCTTGGACGTTCCAAACACCTATTCTTATTGTGTTTTTCTTTATAGTTTTATTTGGGGTAGATTTTTATCTACCTTTTGAAGTTTCTGGTTTATTTTGTCTTCTAACTGATCTTTACTTTGTTCGTTGTGTTGTTGGTCTTGTGTGTTTGTGGGGTTTTTTGATTTACTGATTTGTTTTAGAATTTCCTTGTTGAAGTTGTCTATATCTTCATCCATTTTTGTTTTTATGCTTTTTTGTCCATATTCACCCAATTTTGGTTTGACTGGTGTTTTGTTGGTCCTGTTTGTTTTGTCTTGTTGTTTGTTTTTTGGTGTGTTTAACAATTTACTTGGTGAATCGATAATTTTCGATGGTGTACCATAGGTTGGGCTGAAACTCATGATATGTTTTATTGGAGAGGAGAAGAACCATTGATTTGAAGGGATTGAAAGTGGGAATTCTATTTTTCTTATTGCATCAGTGTTTGGGCTGGTGAAGTCGAAGATATCATTTACCTCTCTAAGTTTTTCTTCCGTTGTTAGTCTCTTTGTTTCGCCGTGTTGTTTTATTGGTGTATTGTATGGAGATGGTGGTTCAATAGGTTTTTCTGATTTTGTTTTAATTTCTTGATTGTTTATCGATTGGGTATTGATCTCATTCTCTATTCTTGTTAGTTCATCTACGTTTTCTAGTGATGCATCTATTACCTTTTGAGCTGTATCATCTAGGGCCATAAATGTTTTATCATTAGATGAGGAGGTGATTGGTGGGATAATGATTGTTCTTTTTCCTTGTTTTGGTATTTGTTCTGATGTAGATTGTGGTTGTTGTTCATCTGATTGTTTTTTATTTTTGTTTTCTTCTTGATTTTCTGGTAATGAGGTTTGATCTCTCCATCCTTTGTTGGAGTGACCAATTAATGTTAGATTGTCTAGTTCAATGATAGTGTCATATTCTTCTACGACTCTTTTCACTGTTTTGATAATTAGAGTTTCGCCTTTAATTTCAGATTTAATTAGTTTACATCCTTCATTTTCTATTACCCATTCTATTTCTGTGAGTGATTTATACCAATCGAAATCCGTATACATATTTTTTGGTCTTAGAGTGGTTATAAATTGTCCTTTTAATTCTGCATCGAACATATTTACAAAATAGATTACTGTACTAATACTGTCTGTGAGAATTTTGAATGTATTATTACTTTTGATTAAAACATCTTTTTTGTCCAAACTTTTTTCTAAATCTTTTTTTATTTTATCGTCTGGTTCGTGATTGATGTTTATGACGTATTTGAATTGTTTTTTTTTTAATTGAGTTTTATCCACAATTTCGCTTATTTTTTGTAGGCATTTGTGTTGCTTAATATTTGTGGTGTTGTTTGTGATTTTCATTTTATTTTCTTTCTATTTTTTATATTTTTCTTTAAAAAGTTAAAAATCTGGAAATTTTCTGATTAACTTGGGTTCCCAGGTTTTTTTTTTTTTTTTTTTTTTTTTTTTTTTTTTTTTTTTTTTTTTTTTTTTTTTTTTTTAAGTCTTTTTTATATGAAAAATGAAATAATCAAAAAAAGAGATTGTTGTTGTTGTTTGTTTTTTTTCGATCTGATTATTTTTTGCTTTTTTTTGAAAATTTTGCTACGCAAAATTCTCAAAACGAAACAAATAATAAATTACAATAAAGTAAAAAGATGGCTTTTTAAGATAGTTTATTTATTTATTTATTTGTTTTTTAAGTCTTTTTTATATGAAAAATGAAATAATCAAAAAAAGAGATTGTTGTTGTTGTTTGTTTTTTTTCGATCTGATTATTTTTTGCTTTTTTTTGAAAATTTAAATTTCATACAATTTTTTTTTTTTGAATTGGATAACGCAATTATTATTTGCTTCTCCTTGAGATGCTAGATCTCATTTTATTTTTTTTTTTTTTTTACAGGGTCTTTTTGATTAAAACATCTTTTTTGTCCAAACTTTTTTCTAAATCTTTTTTTATTTTATCGTCTGGTTCGTGATTGATGTTTATGACGTATTTGAATTGTTTTTTTTTTTTTAATTGAGTTTTATCCACAATTTCGCTTATTTTTTGTAGGCATTTGTGTTGCTTAATATTTGTGGTGTTGTTTGTGATTTTCATTTTATTTTCTTTCTATCTTTTTTATTTTTCTGATTAACTTGGGTTTTTTTTTTTTTTTTTTTTTTTTTTTTTTTTTTTTTTTTTTTTTTTTTTTTATTTATAGAAAGTACTGAGTGAATTATTGTATTTTTTGAGATGTTTAGGAAGTTCTATTGCGGGTGTTGATGATGATTTGTGACACCCCTTGTCCTGTTTTATCAATTGGTGCGTGGTGTGTTATTTTGTTTTTATATTGTTGATTTATTGAGTAAATTTTATTTGTTTTTATATTTGTTTCAGTTAGAAGTGCTGCGTCCAGCTTGTTGTTGTCTAAAACGGTGTTTATTATGCTGGCAGATTGGATGGTGTTGGATCCTTGGACGTTCCAAACACCTATTCTTATTGTGTTTTTCTTTATAGTTTTATTTGGGGTAGATTTTTATCTACCTTTTGAAGTTTCTGGTTTATTTTGTCTTCTAACTGATCTTTACTTTGTTCATTGTGTTGTTGGTCTTGTGTGTTTGTGGGGTTTTTTGATTTATTGATTTGTTTTAGAATTTCCTTGTTGAAGTTGTCTATATCTTCATCCATTTTTGTTTTTATGCTTTTTTGTCCATATTCACCCAATTTTGGTTTGACTGGTGTTTTGTTGGTCTTGTTTGTTTTGTCTTGTTGTTTCTTTTTTGGTGTGTTTAACAATTTACTTGGTGAATCGATAATTTTCGATGGTGTACCATAGGTTGGGCTGAAACTCATGATATGTTTTATTGGAGAGGAGAAGAACCATTGATTTGAAGGGATTGAAAGTGGGAATTCTATTTTTCTTATTGCATCAGTGTTTGGGCTGGTGAAGTCGAAGATATCATTTGCTTCTCTAAGTTTTTCTTCCGTTGTTAGTCCCTTTGTTTCGCCGTGTTGTTTTATTGGTGTATTGTATGGAGATGGTGGTTCGATAGGTTTTTCTGATTTTGTTTTAATTTCTTGATTGTTTATCGATTGTGTATTGATCTCATTCTCTATTCTTGTTAGTTCATCTACGTTTTCTAGTGATGCTTCTATTACCTTTTGAGCTGTATCATCTAGGGCCATAAATGTTTTATCATTAGATGAGGATGTGATTGGTGGGATAATGATTGTTCTTTTTCCTTGTTTTGGTATTTGTTCTGATGTAGATTGTGGTTGTTGTTCATCTGATTGTTTTTTATTTTTGTTTTCTTCTTGATTTTCTGGTAATGAGGTTTGATCTCTCCATCCTTTGTTGGAGTGTCCAATTAATGTTAGATTGTCTAGTTCAATGATAGTGTCAAATTCTTCTACGACTCTTTTCACTGTTTTGATAATTAGAGTTTCGCCTTTAATTTCTGATTTAATTAGTTTACATCCTTCATTTTCTATTACCCATTCTATTTCTGTGAGTGATTTATACCAATCAAAATCTGTATACATATTTTTTGGTCTTATAGTGGTTATAAATTGTCCTTTTAATTCTGCATCAAACATATTTACAAAATAGATTACTGTACTAATACTGTCTGTGAGAATTTTGAATGTATTATTACTTTTGATTAAAACATCTTTTTTGTCCAAACTTTTTTCTAAATCTTTTTTTATTTTATCGTCTGGTTCGTGATTGATGTTTATGACGTATTTGAATTGTTTTTTTTTTAATTGAGTTTTATCCACAATTTCGCTTATTTTTTGTAGGCATTTGTGTTGCTTAATATTTGTGGTGTTGTTTGTGATTTTCATTTTATTTTCTTTCTATCTTTTTTATTTTTCTTTAAAAAGTTAAAAATCTGGAAATTTTCTAATTAACTTGGTTCCCAGGTTTTTTTTTTTTTTTTTTTTTTTTTTTTTTTTTTTTTTTTTTTTAAGTCTTTTTTATATGAAAAATGAAATAATCAAAAAAAGAGATTGTTGTTGTTGTTTGTTTTTTTCGATCTGATTATTTTTTGCTTTTTTTTTGAAAATTTTGCTACGCAAAATTCTCAAAACGAAACAAATAATAAATTACAATAAAGTAAAAAGATGGCTTTTTAAAATAGTTTATTTATTTATTTATTTGTTTTTTAAGTCTTTTTTATATGAAAAATGAAATAATCAAAAAAAGAGATTGTTGTTGTTGTTTGTTTTTTTCGATCTGATTATTTTTTGCTTTTTTTTTGAAAATTTTGCTACGCAAAATTCTCAAAACGAAACAAATAATAAATTACAATAAAGTAAAAAGATGGCTTTTTAAAATAGTTTATTTATTTATTTATTTGTTTTTTAAGTCTTTTTTATATGAAAAATGAAATAATCAAAAAAAGAGATTGTTGTTGTTGTTTGTTTTTTTCGATCTGATTATTTTTTGCTTTTTTTTTGAAAATTTTGCTACGCAAAATTCTCAAAACGAAACAAATAATAAATTACAATAAAGTAAAAAGATGGCTTTTTAAAATAGTTTATTTATTTATTTATTTGTTTTTTAAGTCTTTTTTATATGAAAAATGAAATAATCTTAAATTTCATACAATTTGAGATACGACGTTCATTCTAAACTTCAAAGACATCGTAGCAAAGTGGTCTAATGCGTCTGACTAGAAATCAGATCCCTTCGGGGGCGCAGGTTCGAACCCTGCCGATGTCGATAACTTTTTATAAAAATTGGCCCCTTCCGAACTTCGGATATCTCGAGAACTTCAAAGTTCTGTTTAGAAATTTCATTATTTAAAGTTTTTAATATTAATCATAGTAAAAGAATTAGAATAATAATTAATTAATTAAACATTATAAGACTACGAATTTAATTTCAAATAATTATTAATTTAGTTTAGTTGGAAGCTTTTTGGCCTAAAAAAACAAAAATTAAAAACTGAAAAATAAAAAAAATAATTGGTTTTGGTCCACTCTTTACAGCATCAATAAAAAAAAAAAATCTTAATGTTTATTTGAAAATCAATTTATTTCAATTGAAGAGATAATAAATTAATATAAATTAATACAAATTAATATAAATAACCTTCTATTATGTCACTTATATAAAAGAAACCTGGAGAAAACTTTAATAAAATAAATAAAAAATTATTTATTTTTATTTTTTTGAGTTTTTCTCTCTTTAATTTGTTGGTTTCGAGGATTTTTTAAAAATTCTAACTTTAGTGTTAGAATATCAAATATAAAAAAATCATTTCCGAACAATTTTTTTTTTGAATGGAGTAACGCAATTGTGAGTTGCTTCTTCTAGAGATTCTTCTCATTTCATTATAGTAGGTTTAAATTTTACAATGGTCCCCTTTTTTTTTTTTTTTTTTTTTTTTTGGGTGGTATTATATATTTTTTTTTTTTTTTTTTTTTTTTTTTTTTTTTTTTTTTTTTTTTTTTTTTTTTTTTTGTGTTGAGGGTATAGAGTGTGTTGAGTGATGTTATATATTTGTTTAGGTTTGGTATTAGTGTTGCTATGTATAGAGGAGAGTTCTAGTTTTTGCTGAATATTTCGAGTTGTGAGGTGATGATGGATTTGAATTTTTTCGATGCTTCAATCTTTGTTGCTTTTTTTGATTGTCTTATTAATTTATATATGTTTTTTTGGTTCTTTCCCAGGCAGCTTCTTGCGTTTTCATTAAAAGATGTTTGGGTTTTTCTTTTCTTAAGTTTTTGAGAGTGATTTCTTCGTGTATTCTTTTGTTTCTTCTTTTCCAAATGTTTTCACATATTATAGCTATGGCGTTGGCTGTTAGTGGAATATCCAGTTTGTTGAATATTTCCACTCCACGTTATTTTGGAAGCTCCACTTTTATCTTGAATGTAATCTTATTTCCGATCTATACCTTTAAATGTAACGAAAGTGGTCTTTTGTAATTATTATTTTACAAATATTATAGTTTTTATTTATATTTAAAATTTAATCTTTATTTTATATTTAATAATCTTTAAAACACTTTATATATTAATTTATTTATTTATATTTTTATTTAATAGATTTTATCGTTTAACAATGAAATTAACAGCCTAATTAAAATTAAATAATTTTTTTATATTTATAATAAATTAATTAATTATTAATTTGAAATATTATTTGACATAAATTTAAGATAATTGTAATAAATGCAAAAGAGGTTTTTTTTTTTTTTTTTTTTTTTTTTTTTTTGAATTGGATAACGCAATTATTATTTGCTTGTCCTTGAGATTCTAGATCTCATTTTATTTTATTTTTTTTTTTTTTTTACAGGGTCATGCAAAAGAGGTTTTTTTTTTTTTTTTTTTTTTTTTTTTTTTTGAATCGGAGTAAATAAAGTATACAGCACCCTATGTTCCCCTGTTGTCTCCAACCAGAGTACTTGGAAGGCCTGAGGTCGATTTACTTATCAGATCGAACGGGATGATTTGTTTCCAAACTTACAAAAGAGGTTTTATTACGTAAATTAATTCTAATGTAATAAAGTTACTCTATAAAATTAATAGATATTAAATATGCATATTACATTACTAATTATAGTTGACACACATTTAAATAATATAATAATAATAATAATAATAATACTGTCAACTCATTATAAATAATATAAATACTAAAGAATAATTTTATAAACAATATTGAATATTATAAATATAAACTAATATTAAATAAAGATAACAAAGTATTATTCAATTATATAATTATTAATTATATATATTTATAAAGCTAACAAGCTTTATTACATTTGGCGACATCGTCTTTCAAAAAAAAAAAAAAAAATATACTATAAATATAAAGTTATCAAATTATTCAATCAATTAAAATTGTACATTAGATTAAATTTAATTTAATAAAATCTTAAAAAAAAAAAAAAAAAAAAAAAAAATTTTAAAAAAAAAAAAAAAAAAAAAAAAAAAAAATATGAATAATAATGAAAACATAATTTTTTCGGGCGATGGAAAAGGTTTATCATTTCGTAAATTCAAACACTTACTCTTACTAATTCATGGCGAGGAAATATCGAAAGCTGATATTATTAGAAAACTAAGAAACAATGCATTGGAATATGCCGCAACATTGGATACAGACTTAACAGCAATGGAGATAATTGAAGATCTTAAAGATGCTTTTGATATTGGTGATAGTGATGATTTAACAGAATTAACAAAGTTGGGAGAATATAAATACAATACATTAGATATATTAATTGGTAAATTTCTATCAAAATGTTCAGCAGTTGATATTTCAGAAAAGTTTAAAATACAATTGTTTTATTCAGCTGTTGGTACTGAATTGGGTATTGAAATTACAAAATGTGCACCAAAATCATTAAAAAGAGCAATAGATATTGCAAAGTCTTGTGAAGATGGTTCAATTCGTATGAGAGGTAGATCAATGTATACTGGTCAATTGGTTGCAAAAACATTACAAGAATTTGGAACTCAAAAGTATCTTGGTTCTAGATCTGGTTATACAACATCACCACAGTACGTTACATCTCAAACTGAACAATCTACTGAAACTGAAGTATTAGCAACTCCAATTTATAAAAATCAAACATATTCACCACAATCATCCCCTTATAAAGCACCACAAAATCAAGTAAATTCAATCACAAAATTTTGTAAATACTGCAAAAAGAAAGGTCATGTAATTCAAGAGTGTTGGTCAAAAGATAAAAATAATAATAACAATTACAATAATAGAACTAATTCAATTACAATGGTCAATAATAGTACAATTAATTCAATCGGAATAGATAGTATGAATGCAGCTTTATTAATAAATAATAAAAATGTTAGAGGTTTGATTGATACTGGTTCATCACTTACTATTGTTTGGGAAAGTATTGCTAAAAAGTTAAAATTAAAGATTGAAAATAAACAATATTCTGTTAAATCAGCATCAAATAATGAAATCAAAATCATTGGAATAAGTAACACAACAATTAAATTAGGTAAAGCATTCGCTAGAGTTAAAGTTAATGTTGTTAAAGATAATGATACATCAATTGATTGTATATTTGGCATTGATACAATAATTGGATTAAATTTAGTAATTGATTTTAAAGAAATGATCATTAAGAATCTTGAATTCAATGTTGGTACCAAATTAATATCTAAAGAAACCCAACCATGTATACAAACTATATTTAAAACAGTATCTGATTATTCAAATAATAATAATAATAATAATAATAATAATAAATCATCAAAATCAGAATTATTAACAGATACTGATCATTTAATTGAAAATTTTAATTCTCATCATATACTATCAATCAAATCGTATCCAACTATTGAAGAACAACTACCAATAGATTACGATATTCCAGAATTCTTATTCCAAGAACCAATAGATTCACCAATAACATCAAATTTACCATTAAAATCAATATCATTAAATCAAACAGAGAATTCAATAATTAAATCACAAATAACTTCAATTCAACCATTAATAAGAAATCCATGTACAAATTCACTAAGATTAGATTTCGCTGATAATTATGCACAATCCGTAAATAATAATCTTAAACGTGCCTTTTGGTTTACAAAGAATAATCTCGATAAAGCTCAAGAATTACAAAAAACAAATTATGATAAAGGTCGTCGTCCAACAAATATTCAAACAGGTGATTTTGTTTATTTACATACACCATATTCACAAACTTCTATTGGTCCAAAGAAATTCTATAAACCTTGGAGAGGTCCTTTTAAAGTTCAAGAAAAAGTTAGCGATGTTACATTCAAATTAGATATGGGTAATCTTAGAGATCATAAAGTAGTCAATATTGAAAGATTGAAAAAAATTTTCAACTAAAAGGGGGGGATATGTAATAAAGTTACTCTATAAAATTAATAGATATTAAATATGCATATTACATTACTAATTATAGTTGACACACATTTAAATAATATAATAATAATAATAATAATAATACTGTCAACTCATTATAAATAATATAAATACTAAAGAATAATTTTATAAACAATATTGAATATTATAAATATAAACTAATATTAAATAAAGATAACAAAGTATTATTCAATTATATAATTATTAATTATATATATTTATAAATTTTTTTTTTGAATTGGATAACGCAATTATTATTTGCTTCTCCTTGAGATGCTAGATCTCATTTTATTTATTTTTTTTTTTTACAGGGTCTTTTTGATTAAAACATCTTTTTTGTCCAAACTTTTTTCTAAATCTTTTTTTATTTTATCGTCTGGTTCGTGATTGATGTTTATGACGTATTTGAATTGTTTTTTTTTTAATTGAGTTTTATCCACAATTTCGCTTATTTTTTGTAGGCATTTGTGTTGCTTAATATTTGTGGTGTTGTTTGTGATTTTCATTTTATTTTCTTTCTATCTTTTTTATTTTTCTGATTAACTTGGGTTTTTTTTTTTTTTTTTTTTTTTTTTTTTTTTTTTTTTTTTTTTTTTTTTTTTTATTTATAGAAAGTACTGAGTGAATTATTGTATTTTTTGAGATGTTTAGGAAGTTCTATTGCGGGTGTTGATGATGATTTGTGACACCCCTTGTCCTGTTTTATCAATTGGTGCGTGGTGTGTTATTTTGTTTTTATATTGTTGATTTATTGAGTAAATTTTATTTGTTTTTATATTTGTTTCAGTTAGAAGTGCTGCGTCCAGCTTGTTGTTGTCTAAAACGGTGTTTATTATGCTGGCAGATTGGATGGTGTTGGATCCTTGGATGTTCCAAACACCTATTCTTATTGTGTTTTTCTTTATAGTTTTATTTGGGGTAGATTTTTATCTACCTTTTGAAGTTTCTGGTTTATTTTGTCTTCTAACTGATCTTTACTTTGTTCGTTGTGTTGTTGGTCTTGTGTGTTTGTGGGGTTTTTTGATTTATTGATTTGTTTTAGAATTTCCTTGTTGAAGTTGTCTATATCTTCATCCATTTTTGTTTTTATGCTTTTTTGTCCATATTCACCCAATTTTGGTTTGACTGGTGTTTTGTTGGTCTTGTTTGTTTTGTCTTGTTGTTTCTTTTTTGGTGTGTTTAACAATTTACTTGGTGAATCGATAATTTTCGATGGTGTACCATAGGTTGGGCTGAAACTCATGATATGTTTTATTGGAGAGGAGAAGAACCATTGATTTGAAGGGATTGAAAGTGGGAATTCTATTTTTCTTATTGCATCAGTGTTTGGGCTGGTGAAGTCGAAGATATCATTTGCCTCTCTAAGTTTTTCTTCCGTTGTTAGTCCCTTTGTTTCGCCGTGTTGTTTTATTGGTGTATTGTATGGAGATGGTGGTTCGATAGGTTTTTCTGATTTTGTTTTAATTTCTTGATTGTTTATCGATTGTGTATTGATCTCATTCTCTATTCTTGTTAGTTCATCTACGTTTTCTAGTGATGCTTCTATTACCTTTTGAGCTGTATCATCTAGGGCCATAAATGTTTTATCATTAGATGAGGATGTGATTGGTGGGATAATGATTGTTCTTTTTCCTTGTTTTGGTATTTGTTCTGATGTAGATTGTGGTTGTTGTTCATCTGATTGTTTTTTATTTTTGTTTTCTTCTTGATTTTCTGGTAATGAGGTTTGATCTCTCCATCCTTTGTTGGAGTGTCCAATTAATGTTAGATTGTCTAGTTCAATGATAGTGTCAAATTCTTCTACGACTCTTTTCACTGTTTTGATAATTAGAGTTTCGCCTTTAATTTCTAATTTAATTAGTTTACATCCTTCATTTTCTATTACCCATTCTATTTCTGTGAGTGATTTATACCAATCAAAATCTGTATACATATTTTTTGGTCTTATAGTGGTTATAAATTGTCCTTTTAATTCTGCATCAAACATATTTACAAAATAGATTACTGTACTAATACTGTCTGTGAGAATTTTGAATGTATTATTACTTTTGATTAAAACATCTTTTTTGTCCAAACTTTTTTCTAAATCTTTTTTTATTTTATCGTCTGGTTCGTGATTGATGTTTATGACGTATTTGAATTGTTTTTTTTTTAATTGAGTTTTATCCACAATTTCGCTTATTTTTTGTAGGCATTTGTGTTGCTTAATATTTGTGGTGTTGTTTGTGATTTTCATCTTATTTTCTTTCTATTTTTTTTATTTTTCTTTAAAAAGTTAAAAATCTGGAAATTTTCTGATTAACTTGGGTTCCCAGGTTTTTTTTTTTTTTTTTTTTTTTTTTTTTAAGTCTTTTTTATATGAAAAATGAAATAATCAAAAAAAGAGATTGTTGTTGTTTGTTTTTTTCGATCTGATTATTTTTTGCTTTTTTTTTGAAAATTTTGCTACGCAAAATTCTCAAAACGAAACAAATAATAAATTACAATAAAGTAAAAAGATGGCTTTTTAAAATAGTTTATTTATTTATTTATTTGTTTTTTAAGTCTTTTTTATATGAAAAATGAAATAATCAAAAAAAGAGATTGTTGTTGTTGTTTGTTTTTTTCGATCTGATTATTTTTTGCTTTTTTTTTGAAAATTTTGCTACGCGATATATATTTATAAAGCTAACAAGCTTTATTACACTAAAAACATCAAAGCAAGGGTAGGAAAGTCTGGTTAAATCCGTGTGACTTAAGATCTCATCCATTCGGTTCGCGAGTTCGAATCTCGCCTCTTGCAATACTTTTTCCTATCATCTAAAGATCATAGGTTCGACTCCGAATGAGGTTTTACAATAATGATGAAAAAAGATAAAACTCCCTATTGTATTTTAATTTACTTTTTTTTTTTTAAAATAAAAAAACACAGTTACTTTTAAATCAATTTATTACATCAGGATAATAACTGGTCAATATCAAAAAAAATAATACACAGACAATAGTAAGAATTTATACCAAAAAATAATATACCGGCAATAGTAAGAATTTATACCAAAAAAAATTATTTTTATTTTAAAAAAAAAAAAATCTAATAAAATGGTTATTATAATAAAACTTATTTTGAAATTTCACACAAACCAATTTTTTATTTTTGTTTTTTTTTATTTTTTTTATTTTTTTTATTTTTTTTATTTATTTTCACAATAATTGTTTGGTGTGTTGGTAATATTTAATTAAAAAAAAATAAAAATAAAATAAAATAAAAATAAAATATAAAAAAAAAAAAAATTTAATTAATTGAATAAAAAAAAAAAATATAATATACGAATTAAACACTAATTAAATTATTTTAACATTAATAACCCGATATTAAACAATAATAAAATTGTTATTTTTTTTTTTTCTGTATTACAACTCCACATCTTCAGATAAATTTATTTTTTTTTTTTTTTTTTATTTATTTAAATATTTTAAATAAAATAAATTTAAAAATTAATATTTGTATTAAATAAAATTAAAAAAAAATTAAAAAAATAAAAAAGTTTATAAAAAGAGAACTATTAAATAATTTTAAAAATAAAATAAATAAAAAATAATTAACAAATAAATAAAAATAAAAATGATAATAAATGATATTACATGCACAAGTTGTAATAGAAATATTATAATTAATAATTTAAATAATAATATTATTGAACAATTAAATTTTAAAAATAATAAAAATGAAATAATTAAAATAATAAATGAAGAATCATCAACTACATTAAATTTAATAACTGATGAAAAAAAAGAAATTTTATTTTGGAAAATTTGGAGAAATAAATATATTTTAATAAATATTTTAAATAATTTAAAAGAAAAATTTACAAGAAATAAAAAATATCATGAAATTCATTCAGTTGATTATATGTTAAAAAATAACTTTATAGAATTATTAATAGATAAAGTTAAACAAAATTGTTATTTAACATTTTCAAAAAATTTTAAAATTCAAGATTTATTTGAAACTATAAATGGTGATACAATAATTTCAAATAATTTCTATAATAATTTAATTAAAAATTATAAAAGACATTTAATTCATAAATCTGAAACATTATGTGAAGAATTATGTATTTCAAATAATATTGAATTATTAAAAATTATAATTAATGATTCAGATTTTAATTATAAATTTTTAAATAATTCATCATTAATTGATTTATCAATTAAAAATGGTACTAATTTAAAAATTTTAAAATTTTTATTTAATAATGAAAATTTAGAAATTTCAAAAAATTATTCAGAAAAAGAATTATTAAAGAATTTATTTGAATCAAAAGAAAATAAAAATAAAAATTATAATGAAATTGCAAATTATTTATTAAATGAAGTAAATATTGATTTAAGTAAATGTGAACCAAGTCAATTTGATACATCAATTTATTTGGAATTAGATTTAGAGCTATTTGATAAACTTTATTTGAATGATAAAATTATAGTAGATCAAAATAGTCTTAGTTTTTCATGTATGGATAAATTATTTGATTGCACAGTAGATCAATTAAAAAAGTATATTAAATTCTCATTATCAATTTTAGAAAGATATTTAAGAATTGATGATAAATCGAATATTGAAAAAATTAAAAAATTAAATTTACCAACCACGATAAATGATGATAAACCATTATCAAGTTATCCATTTGAAAATCAAGATATTAAACAATTGATTGAAATTTATATTATTGATTTACAAGAATTATGTTGTTTTAGATTTCAGAATCAAATTTTAAATCAACTTGAATATTCAATTAAATATAATCAATTAAATTATTTATCAAATTTAAATCAAAAAATTAAATTACAAAAAGGTATTGAATTTTGTATTGAATATGGTAATTCTGAAGCATTATTAGAAATAATATCATCTCAAAAAATAAATTATAAGGCTTCAATATCTTTAACATCATCATTATCATTATTATCATCATCATCATTACTATCAAAAAATAAAAATAATAATAATAATAATAATAATTTTGAAATTAATGAAAATTTAAAATTATTTAAATATTGTTTAAATGATAAAGAAAAACAAAGAATATTTTTACAAACATTTTTATATCATATAAATTGTTATCAAGAAAAAGATTATATATTTAAATTGGCTTTAAAAAATGATGATTTAGAAATCATACAATTTATTCATCATTTAATGTTAATTTATGGTATTGGAATTAATAAATCAAAACATATTATTTCAAATAATTTCTTACAATTTGTTGAATCAACTAAAGTGTTAACTTATTTATGTCAAAATAAAAAAGATTTCAATTTTAATTATCAATCATTATTATATAGAGAAAGATTTGATTTAATGGAATGTTTTGAAAAGTTTTCAATTGTTTCAAAAAATGATTATTCAATAATGAATGATGAAAAATTATCAAAAAATGTTTTAAAATTTTTACATGAAAAAGGTTATAGTTGTACATTTCTTAGATTAAATAATAATAATAATTTTAGAAATCATTCATTTTCAAAATATATTGATATTGGTTTAATTGATTTTAATAATAACAATAATAATAATAATAATAATAATAATAATGATGATGAATTAAATAATAATTTACAACAACAATTTAAAAATAATATAATTTATTTATATTATTTAAATGAAAAATTAGAATTATTTAAATTGCTTGATAAAAATATAGATTTATCATCATTATTATTAAAAGAATTGGGTAAAAAATGTGATCTTTTATTAATTGATGAATTTATGTCAAAATATTATCAAAATGAACAAAGTAAAACACCAACAAAATATTTAATTCATTTACTTGAGAGTGCTGTAAAGAATGGTCATTTATTAATTTTACAACTATTAAATGAAAAATATTCTTTTATATTTAAAAATGCAAAATCAATTAATAATAATAATAAAAGTTTAAATTGTTTACAAGTTCCCAGATTAGTCGAATTAACTTTAATTGCAATGGAAAATAATTATTTAGATTTGGTAGATTATTTAATTGAATCAATTGGTTTAATGCCAAATCCAATTCAAATTTTAATTCAATTAAAACTAAGACCATCACCATCAATAAGTTATCTTTTAAATCGATATAATAAATAAATAAATAAATAAATAAATAAATAAATAAATAAATAAATAAATAAATAAATAAATAAATAAATAAATAAATAAATAATTTTTTTAATATGTGTCGATTTTTAAAATTTATAAAACTATAATGTAAATTAATACTACATTAAATTTATAAATTTGAATTTTTATTATATATTATTATTTTTTTTTTTTTTTATTAGAATTGAATTTCTTTAATTGTTTTTTAAAAACCTAATGATGAAGAAATTTTCCAATCTGGTCTATCATAGGCTATACGTTTACGAATTTCATTCCAACTAAAAAGACAAAATATCATTGGAAGTGGATAAGCCCAAAATAAACCTGGTACAGAAGCTGATTCGATAATTGTATGAACGAATGGAGTGTATACAACAAAAGCACAAATACCAGCTTCAATAACTAAACCAATATTGATATACCAATTACTTAAAATTTTATGAGACCACAAAGGAACGACACGAGTTCTATTAGTTATTAGATTAAAGAATTGACAAGTTACCAAAGTCATAAAATAAGCGGTTTGAGCTTGACGAAGAGCTTCAACTTGATAATCCGATTCGAAACCTAAATACTTACCACAACCTTCAAAAAAGTAATCATTTGTAGTTCCTGGAAGAGAATGAGGTGGGAAACCATGATGAGCCAATACCAAGAAGAAATTTAAGAATGAAATGATAGCTTCGATTGGACCAGCTTGAAGATAACTATAAGATAAGAGATTTGTAGTTACTAAATGATCTTTACCTAAAACACGTGGTTTACGACTCATAATATCCTTTTCACCAGTTTCATAAGCCAAAGAGATTGCAGGTGCCATTTCTGTACCCAAATCGATACAAAGAATTAAGAATGATGTTATTGCCAATGGAATACCTGAAATAATATTTAAAAGGAATGGTGCTACCTCTGGAACTGCATGAGAGAGTGTATAAGCGATGGATTTCTTTAAATTATCGAAAATGATTCTACCTTCTTCGATACCAGCTACAATTGATGCGAAATTATCATCCAATAAAATGATATCGGCAGTTTCTTTTGCAACATCACTACCTACAATACCCATAGCAACACCAATATCTGCTTTCTTTAAAGCTGGTGAATCGTTTACACCATCACCAGTTACAGCAACTACTTCTTTTCTTTTTTGAGCATTTTCTACGATTTGACTTTTTTGTTGAGGTGAAGTTCTTGCGAAAACAATTTCACTCTTACTTAGGACACGGTCCCAATCTGCATCAGTTAGTTCACGAATTTGACCACCATGTAAAACCACAGCTTTAACTTCATTATCATCGACTTGTGAGAGTGGAATACCTCTTTCCAATGCTATATCTTCGGCAGTTGGTGAGGAGATGATACCAACTTTTTTAGCGATAGCTTTAGCAGTGATTGGATGATCACCAGTGACCATAATAACTTTAATACCAGCTGTTTTACATTGATGAACTGCAAATGGTACATTTTCTCTTGGTGGATCTAATAATGAACATAAACCAACAAATGTTAAACCTGTCATTGGGAAATTTAAAGTTTGAGCATCATACATATCATTTGGTACGGTATTTTCATTATCTAATAATAATTGAGCGAAACCTAAACATCTTTCACCCATACTACCCAATGCTTCATATGCTTGAATGAAATCATTCTTTATCTTTTCATCAATTTCCAATTCTTTACCATTAATCATAAGTTTTGAACATTTTTCAAAGATAATCTCTGGTGCACCTTTCATATACAATATTCTAGCGGTAGAAGTATTTGATTGTGGTTGATCATTTGGTAGTTTATGAATTGAAAGTTGCCATTTATTTGTTGAATTGAATGGGATTTCAAAAACTTTTGGATTTTTAGCACGAGTAATTTCAATATCTTCAATTGTATGACAAAGACGAAGAATTGCACTCTCTGAAGCATCACCAAGAATTAATCGATTTTCAATTGGTCTTTCCATATTACCCTCTAATAATCTATCGAAATCTGCACGATTACAACAAGCACCTACATTTAATAATGCTGCACAAGTTGGTGTACCAATATCGAATAACTGACGACCAATGGTACCACCATTTTCAATGGCTCTAACAATGGTATTGTCATACCACATATGGCTAACGGTCATACGATTTTGAGTGAGAGTACCTGTTTTATCTGATGCAATCAATGTAATTGAACCTAATGTTTCAATGGATTCCAATTTCTTACTATAAACATTTCTTCTTGACAAACGACGTGCTGTAACCGTTAAACAAGCTGTAATAGTTGATGGTAAACCCTCTGGTACATTTGCAACAATTAAACCCAACACATTAATTAAATTTTGAATTGAATCAATACCAACTGCGAAACCAATGATAAAGAAGATCAAACCCATAGTGATACCCAATGCAGTGATGAAATGAACGAATCTTTTAATTTCGATTTGTAATGTTGTTTCGGTTTGTTCTGTATTTGATGCTAAATCTGCGATTTTACCAATCAATGTATTTGAACCAGTTCTAATTACAACACCACGAGCTGAACCATCCATAACCAATGTACCACAGAAAGCAAGATTATGAGTCTCCAATGGATTATCATCGGTACATGTAACAGTACAAGATTGGGCATCACTCTCACCAGTCAATGATGAATTATCCACTTTCATACCATTACATGTGATAATACGAATATCGGCAGGTACTTTATCACCAGCTTGACACATTACAATATCACCAACTACAATATCCTCCACCTTGACTTTGGTCTCTGAACCATCACGAATAACACGACATGATTGTGGTAAAAGATTCTTAAATGATTTCATAATGTTACCAGTTTGACGCTCTTGTGAGAATGTTAATAAACATGTAAATATTACAATTGCATATAAAACGCATGCCAAATATAAATTTACCCTTTGATTTCTATCCAATCCATAAGCTAAAAAACATAATGCTCCTGCAACTTCTAAAAGTATCATAAAGAAATTTGTAAAACATTTTCCTAATTGAACATACCATGGTACCTCTTTTGGTGGTTTTAATATATTTTTACCATTTCTAATTAATAATTCATTTGCTAATGATTGTGTTAAACCCTTTTTTTTTAAAAAAAAAAAATAAAAAAAAAAAAAAGTTAATATGATATTTCTATTTTTAAAATTGGTAAATATAATTTTAAAAAAATATTTACAGATGATAATGATGGATCATTTGAATTAATATTTGTTGAAAATTTTTCAGAAATTTGTTCAAGTGTTAGTTCATGTTCATTAACATCATATTCGGAAGCTTTTTGTTTGGTTGCAGATTTATCCTTTTTAGATAATTCAGCGGTTTGACCCATTGGTTTCATTTCGATTGGAGTATGTTCACCTCCTGATATCTCTTTTTTAGTTGGTGGTATTACAACATCTGCACCTTGAATAATTGCATTATGATTCTCACCTTTACCAATTGTAGTTGTACTTGAAGTCGATGTAGATGCTGGTGTAGCTGTTGATGGTGGTGGTTGATTGAAAATATCTTTAATTGATAAAGTTTCAGCAAAAGATTTAGCTTGTTGTTTTTGAACGGTTGTTGTCGATGATTGAATCGTGGAGAGGTATTGAGTTGGTGATGATGGTCTATTGGCACGCTTTTCACCAATTTGTTGTTTCATCTCATGAAAAATTTGTGGAATCTCTTTTGAAGTACCAAATAAATCAATGGATAATTTTGGATATGCTCCTGTTCTAACATCTTTTTGATCATAGGCTTGAAAAGTGTATGCATTATGTGCTTGATTCTTTGAAACTGTATTCATTGGATGATTATCTAAATTTTGAAATGATAATCTTCTTTTAACTTGTTCTTGTTCTTTATTTTCATCTGTTGATTTTGTTAAATTATTATTATCATTGCTATTATCATTATTATCAAAATCTTTTAAAATATTATCTTTTGCTAAATTATTATCTTCTTCATTATTATTATTATTATTATTATTATTATTATTATTATTATTTCCATCCATTTTTTAAATTATTTTTTTTTTTTTTTTTTTTTTTTTTTTTTTTTTTTTTTCTATATATTTTAATAAATTAATATTAAGTTCAGTTAGATAAAAGAATTCTATTTATACATAGGTAATGGTTTAAAAAAAGAAAAAAAAAAAATTCTATGTTATAAAATAAATAAACTATAGTATGTGATACAATGCATAACAAAAATAAATAATATGATTTTTTTAATTATTTTTATAATTTTTTATTTTATTATCCACACACACAATTAATTTATTTTAAAAAAAAATAAAATAAAAATAAAAAATAAATTAAAAACAAAACAAAAAAAAAAAAAAAAAAAAAAAACACTTTTTGTAATTATAATAAAGGATAAATTTTGTAATTTAAAAAAAATAAAAAATAAAAAATATAATGATGATATTATCTGATTAATTTATGAAATTAAAGAAAATGCTACATACTTTAATTGGATTTTTGTTTTTTTATATTATTTTTTTTTTTATTTTTTTTTTTTTATTTATTATGGTTTGATTATTACTTTTTTTTTTTTTTTATTATAAATTTTGGAAAAAAAAAGTTATTATATAATTGGAAAAAAAAAATATTAAACTTTTTTTTTTCTTTTATTTTTTTTTATCGCTCTAAAAAGTGGGGGTTTGTGCTTTTTTTTTTCAATTCATTGTACACTATCTATCTCTTGTTAAAAGGGAGTAGGTAGGTGTATTGGTAGAGTAAAAAAATATATATATATAAA